>NC_133495.1:6385947-6536743 GCF_025370935.1 Choristoneura fumiferana | reverse complement strand
TACGGGTTTCCACCGAAATCGGTCCACTGGGACCCTTCTGGTATATGCTACTCACATTTGGGGTGAACCTGTTGAGAAGCATGGCGAAGCTCTTGCTGTTTGTCTTTCTTCCAAGGCATCCGATAGTGTCTGGCACAGAGGCTTTTAGCAGGATTCCTCCTGTCCTATGCTCATGGATCTCTGATTTCCTGCGGAACCGATCTATTGGGATCGTTATTGACGGATGCTCATCTGATCTCATGGCAATCAATGCCGGGGTGCCTTCTAGGGATTGTCCTATCTGCAACTCTATCATTGCTGCACATTCACGATTTGCTCATACCGATGTCTTTGTACGCAGATGACGCACAATGCAGAGAGGTACCTTTCTAACGGCTCAGGCCAGCGATGATAAGATCGGGCACTCAGGGAGGTTATGGTACAGCGGACGAATTCGACCTCGGAGGCCATGTCCGATTGGGGCTCGGCCAACTCGGTCCAGTTCAGTGCTGCCAAGACACTGCCGTGTCTGTTTACCGCTAAGCGGAGACCGTTCATTTGGCTCCTACAGTCCATAGGAGGGTATCCTTACCAACTAAAGACCACCTTGAGGTTCTTGGTTAGACCTTCAATCTAGTCTCAACTTCGGTGCGGCTACTGAGTCAGAGCGAAAACGGTGCTAAAAAACTTAGTGTCCTATATAAGGTGAAACGGTATTTCACACCTGAGCAGCTTTTTTACTCTTTACAAAACGCAGGTAAGGTCCTGTATGAAATACTTCTGTCGCCTTTGGGACGGTTCCGCCAAGTTCAGTTAGCCTCATTGGATTCGGTGGAGCGCCGGGCCGAAGACTCTTCGGTGACAGTCCGCTGATCAGGAACAGGCTACGTAGCCTCAAGAACCATCGTACAGTTGCTTGTCTGTCTGTTTTTTTTTTTTTTTAAATATAGTACTTAAGTTGCATGTTATCTCATGCTTTATTTCAAATGAGATCACAGCAGATTTGTTTTTATATAGTAAGCCTGGACGTTTAAATAGCTAGATGTCAATTCATCATATTTCTATATCATACCTATTTTCGATACATAGAAGTCTCACAATAAGGTTACCTTTTTGTCATGTTCCTTCGTACCTAACTCAATAACAGTCAATAGAGTTAGTGCACATAATCATAATAATTATTCGTTTACAAACATACCTTTCGTAATCACATCAATTATTACAGGTTTTGTTGCCAACACGCTCTATATTTGCGTTGATATAAAAGATGCGCATAGTACCTTACCTATCCTTGGTAAAGTGATTGTAACTTAAATTCCTAAGATTAAAGTCCAGATTACTTTGGCATGATATCTACAATTCGTATGAAAATATCGTGGTACTTTTACTAACTGGCCAATATAATTGATTTTCGTAAAAGAAAAATACCTAAACACTTCTTTTTTGACAATAAAATGACAGATTATTGACTTCCTGGACCAAACATAATCCTTTTATATTATGTTTCTTTACTAATTTAAATATTTTCTTTCTTTTGCTATGTTGTAATGACGCTAATACACCACAGATTCTGTTAACTGTTTTGTACTAAATACTCAACGAACTTAAATATATTCTTATCAGTTTAACCAAAATACTAAACGCATCCAAAACTTCAGAATAGACTGGAACAATTTACTAAAGCGACGAAGATCATATTTCTTGATATGCACAGAGTACTAAAACGCCAAATGTATTTAAAGGTGAAGAATTACAAATGACTTAACAATATAAACGTATAGAATCTAAAACAGGTAAAAACACTAAAGAGAAAATACTCAATTTAAGCGTCGGATTAGTAAGAAGTGTCCAAATTTCACTGATTTTTCAGGGACTAAAGCGCAAAAAGTCCTCTGATCGTCCGAAACCCGATAGATCGATGCAGAAAAATTCGCTGATTCCGGTGGTATATTATACTCAAATTGGCCCAAGTGTCGCTTTAGTATCTTTACCTCCGAAGCGACGATATATACTAGATGAAAACCCGGCTTCGCTCGGGTAAAATGTACTCATAATAATATGTCTGAATTTTTTTTTTGCCAGTGTAAAGACTATCGTACTTATGGAAAAAGCTGACGTATATTCCCTGCCTTAATATTATCACAAACGTACTTTCACAGCTAATCTACGTATCGGTATTTCACGTAGATATTTCTCCTAAATCTTATTTGCCCAAATAACTATGATGTGTCTGTCTTATAATCAACCCATATACGGTACGATTCGTCTGTACGATCGATCTGATGAAAATCGACGAATCGTACCGTGTGTGAGGTCATAATGGAAACGAAATATGAACCTGTGACACGTGATGACGTGACACTAACGCCACTTGATGTGATGACTTTGACATGTTTATTTCGCAACGCCATTATATACTTATAGTAATTTATTCTAGTTTATATTGAAAATACTCGATAATCCGAATTTTCCGCCTACAAGTTGTCGACTCGGATTAACTAATTTTTACGCTCTTCAATTTGATGTGCATTTCGTTCGAGTCTACCGTAGACCGCGAAATTATTAATATAGATTCTAGATATTCTTTTCTTCAACCAGTACCTGACGTTACAGTGTTTTGTCGTAATAATCACACGATAAATTTGGAGTGAGTGTTTTGATTTTTAAAGTCTTTGTTCACTGTAAATCGGAATTTCTTCATTTTTAACGTGATTTTGGTTGAAAATGTGTGAAAAAAAGTATAGTAAGTACACAATTAATAGCATATTATTTATAATTCATCCAAATTTAATTAAAATCCTATGAATCTTGACGGGTTTGTGGACAATTAAAGAAGAAAACAGTTCTTTTGTGATTTCTGAAAAATAGGTTATTTTTAGTTACAGTGTTTTGTCATGACACGGCAGATTAGTCCTTTATGCGGCTTCGCATAGGTCTTTCTAGAGAAGGTTTTTGGCTGTATGACATTACTAAATTAATATTTCATGATTAAGTAATAAGTACATTTTGTCACTAATCTTATTGTAATGGATACGTAGACTATACGTAAGATATGGATGCATGGAGGTAGGATGGAGTCTAAGAATGATGGAGTGTATCGCTTACTAATGTGGTGTTTAATAAAGAAAGAGTCAGTGTATTGTATTGTATTGTAGACATTAATTCTCATTGTTGGTCAAGTTTCTTTATGGTTTAATCGTTGCTTAATGGTAGCCATAGAGTAACGTAACGATTTACTTGCATATAAGTGCTTGCACAAATGTCATAAATTTACGCAAATATGTGCTAATTTATGACATTTGTGCAAGCAAAAAAAATTACTAGCGTCACACGGATATCAGAAACAACAAAGAGATTATTACCTATTATGTAATACAGTGTAACCTCCGCAGGAGTGAATGACCGAGTGATATAAATACAGGAGGGCAGCTGCTAATATTAGTGTCATCTCATGGCACACATTATACAGGGCGCTACGTTTTATTTGCTTTGCTGGCAATTACGCTCTAATAACCGTAGATAACATACAGGATGATTTTTATCTTAATAGATTTCCGTAATTCGTTAATGTTTCATTTAAATTTGCGGTACAAACCAGGATCGTGTGAACCCAGGCCAACCACTTGAGTTTTTCAGGACTTATGTGTGAATTTTACAGTGAAGTAATTCAATGGTGTGTTTGAAGTTCCCAATTCGCACAAAGGAGACCTGGAGTCAGTAGTTGGACGCATATATTATATTTTCCAAAATGGACATCTCCGTGTACGGCACTAAAGCCTTTGAATTTGTGTATTGAAATTTATTTCATTTTGTTACCTATCAAGAGCAAATTGCGCTCTGTCCGGACGTTTCCACAGTGCAGCTTTAATTTATGTTAAATGGAGAGTCATTCAAACGGAGTGGAGAGAAGGTGTAGGAGGAATATTTCCGGGTTTTCATAATAAATCATTTTAAGCTGACTCTCCAATAACCAGAATGTAATTATGTATGAGAAACGCTACGCTACTGCATGCATAAAACTATGTTTCATTTTATTTATTGAAAATTAAATTCCCGCGCTGATTTTTTAATTAATTCTAAGATACTATTTACACCATTTTAGTACCTATACTTTGCTTTGATACTAGTTAGCTAGCAGCAAAATTAACCATTTATAGATAATATCTGGCTGACAGGCTGCGGTTAGGCTAAAACCCGGCACCAAGCGTTTTCCCAGAGAAAAGACCAAGCTAGATCGATTTTGATCGATCATCCCCGAAAACCCCTCAAAACGTCTCGCCCATCTCGTCTCGCCTCGCCGGTGGAAAATCACCTTAACGCCGTTTCACTTTCGCGGGGACACACAAAATTGTGTATATGTATTTACTATTTTCATGTGTTTTTCTGTAATTTATTATTATTATTGTTTTAGGTTCATTTGTGTAAATTTTGCTGTATATGTGTGTCTTCTGTGTTAAAGAATAAATGTCTTCTTTCTTTCTTTCTCTTTAGATGCTGAATAGGATTATCAAAAAATATTTACTTGACACTTCTAGCTCTCGAAGCGAATTAAATTTGTTCTTACAAACCCAAAGAAACAAGATAGGTACTTCGTATTATCTTTATTTCGCTGGGACATAAATTAAATAAAGGAACGTAATATTTTCCTCAAAAGAAGGTATTATGAAATGAGAGGGATGAAAAACGAACCAATTTTTCCAATTAGGGACATGAAACGAGAAACAAAGAAATATTTTTATTTTCAATCGTCCCTAGATAGTAGATACGGATAAAGACATCTTATCTTCGATCTGATATACATAACGAGGAATTGTACTGAATTGTACCTACAGTCGAACATTCTCAATCATGAACCAGGCTAGAACCTTTTTGCTAGTCGCACTTGGCTGTCTATGCACTTGTTATCTGAATGTACAATCTGTACTTAATATCGGTCTAATTTTTTTCAATATATTTGAATATACTTCGGACTTCGGTCTTCGGGCATAACATCTACTTACCTAGTGTAGTACTCTCTCCATAGTGGCCTCTCACCACAAGTGTCTTAAAACTAGCCAGTGTTTCAAACTATCAATCTTATCTTAAATGAATTCGCTCTATTTAATTTAGCCTTATTGTTAAAAACAGAATATTATTAATATGTAAGCCGTTAGACACCTACTGCTATTTAATGAAGCACAAAAATAATTAAAAACAATTCTCACATTTGCCATGAGACATCAACCTGTAGCTGTGTCCGCTAGGTTGGCACCGCGCGCCTTGCACTGACGCAGGCGCGTGCAAGCGCAGCGTTACGTCACTGGCTAACTTTAGCGCTGTCATAGCACACTACTGACTTACTATTCGATCTCGATCTTTACTTATAAAACTGCCGTCATTTTAAAATTAAGAGACTGAATGAAAAAGACAATTCTCTGAATGGCAAAGTGAGGCCAATAAAACCGAGCCTCGTCATGCAGCAAAGTTACATAGTGAAAAGCCAAAGCAAATAAAATATAAACATAATTTTGCACAGTTGGAAATAAAGTGACACAGAGTGCAGTATGCGCAGTGCTCTAAGAATTTAATTTTCCGCTCGACGTATAAAAGTTGGATAGGTTATAAACTGTGCAAATGGACTGTTCATTGTAGTTTGTGTCTGCGGTTAGAGTCAGCGCTGTTATGGATGCTATGATTTGCTTTCAGCTGTAAATTGTTTAGTGCTTCATCTCTAAACAGATGCTCGTTTTAGCAATTTGATTACCATAAACGTTCTATGCATTAACAGTTTTATTGCATTTGTAATGCCATGAAGTCAATTCAGACATTTTGCATTAACCTCGTTTACTGGAACTTGTTCCAAGTTGCTGAAATTGATTAACAAAGTATGCCTGATTCCGAAAGCATGGCAAAGCATATGTACAGTGGAACAAACTTATTCATGTTCTAACCTTTTAATAATTAATTTCACTACGATTGCCTTGACAAAGTTGACTCAATTATTACAAAAATATGTACGATTTTATGGAATTAACATCTCTTCATTGTCTTGTGTACATATTTTTATAACTTAGGACGTGTCGATATCTTTTCAGTTGACTGTAAACTAACTGCGAGGTTGCAGCCGAAAACATGCTCGGCTTCTTCCAATTCTCGGGTTGCTTAATAAAAATTTTCACTTCAGCTACCAGGTGGACATAAACCTAAGACAAGACAGTTATTTATTTATTTATTTACAGTACTTATGTTTCCTTATTGTTTCAGAGGAGATACTGAAGACGCGGACAGCGCTGTGGATGTCTGCCGACGGCCATATGGTGCTGTACGCCACGTTTAATGATACCTTGGTACTTGAGCAGCGCTACCCCTGGTACGGCGCAGCTTTGGACACTGATGACCCCGCCAAGGTACGATTTGTGAGTTTGAAGTTCGAAAGTGTCGGGTATTCATTATGTATAACAACATTCCGGCGCTAACAACGTAAATCATAATAGACGTTTAGCATAACAACAAGGCTTTGACAACATTTGAAAAGCGTTTAAATTACATAACACTCATTTAGAAAGGAAGAAAGAAAGAAGACATTTATTTACATTCACAAAGACACACAAATACAACAAAAAAACAATAAACAGCAAACACAAATAAAGCAAAAAGATACAAAAATAAAAAAATACACGATTTTGTGCCCGCAAAAGTGAAACGGCCGCTGACTCAGCATAACAACAACTACCATAACAACTTTTACCATAATATATCCTTCTTTACTAATATTATAAATGTGAAATTACGTCTCTCTGTCTGTTACCTCTTCATGCTTAAACCGCTTAACTGATTTGAATGAAATTTGGTATGAAGATAGTTTGAGGTCCTGGGACAAGAGGATAATTTTTATCCCGATAAATTTCAGTTCCCGCAGGATAGCGATAAACGATTTTTTGCAGACGGAGTCGCGGGTGAAAGCTACACACACAATTTACATTGAACATTCTCACTGTAGAACTAGCACACTATAACCAGTATTTCTGTTTCAGACGTACCCGGAGATCAGAAGCGTCAGATACCCCAAACCGGGCACCAACAACCCGACGGTTCGGCTCACAGTGGCCGACATAGCGACCCCAAACACATACGAACCAGGCACCTAACACCGCCGAAGAGTATACTTGAAGAGGGGTCAGTGTTTTAAATCATGTTTAATGTAGTGTTGTTGCGATAGCGATAGTTTATCGATAGTATCGTGGCCTTGAAAATCATTCATACTATCGATATTCCTATCGAAACTATCGACCCTTGACGATACTATTGATGCTATTGATAGTATTGATAGTGCAAATAAGGCCATACTATTGAACTTGGTCAATATTATATAGTATCGCGACAAAAAAAGTCGATGCTAATATTCGACTATCGAAAGAGCAAAACTATCGATAGTATCGTTATCTAGGTTAGCTGGAAGAGATCCCTTTTTAGGTATAAGCTCGCCTTTGCTCTCCTTTCTGTGTATTTGTATTTCTTTGTATTGTATTTTTATGTGCAATAAAGAGTTTACATACATACATACATACATATTATCGATAGTATCGACTTTTTTGACCCCATACTATCGATAGTGTTGACCAAGTGCAATAGTAGGTCTCGCCTTATTTTTACTATCGATAGTATTTGTTTATTAATTGCATACATTACATGTAGTACAGTCAGCATCAAAAGTAGCTATAAACTTTAGTAGTTTGTCGTTTACAGCCACGTACTAAACGCCATGCAAGATTGTCAATGTGTCAATGCGACAAAAAAAGTGATCAAAAAATCGGATGGTAGGATATATTAAAATAAGATCGTACATGCTACCCATGTAGGGTGTTGCAATGTCTTTTTTTGTCTTTTTCGGAGTAGGCCTTCTGGTTACGAACGAGCGTAGCGCGTAGCAATGTGTAGCAGTGAATGTATTAAGTTTCTATTTTTATGCTTAGATAGGCGCCACGGACTGTACATTTTTTGGTATCGACTTAATGACACAACGTGGCCGTCCCTCGGTAAAAATAAATGTTTAAGTCATGATTTCTGATTCAGCAAAATCTCAAAGAGCGATCTAACAAATCTTCAACATAACCAAATTATGAATCTTCATCGCAGTCCATTATAAAAATGTTTGCATGTGACGCATGTACGAGTATAATCGAGAACAACTTATGAGTAAACAAGAATACTTGAGTAGTCTATAACATGCATTTGACAGGCAATCTAAAGGTCAGGTGCGTACTGATGAGGACATTTTATGATATCTCGAGAGCGGCAAAAATGCATCCTACTGGCATTATAATTGAAAAGTTTGTGTGTGTGTGTGTGTGTGTGTGTGTGTGTGTGTGTGTGTCTCACATAATTTTATCTAGAATGGCAATTGAAATAGCATTAAATATAGAAAAAAATTATATCCTCTGTCGTATCGTCCGACGATTTACGCCGGCCTTAAAACCCCAAGTTATTTGTTCAATTTGCTTTATTCAACTAGGGTTGCCATACGTCAGGATTTGTCCGGTCATGTCCGGATTTTTGACCCTTTGTCAGGATTGCGGCCGGACTTGCCAAGTGTCCAGATTTTTAGAAATGACCTCAGTGAATAAAAACTTGAACATTTGTTTTGATGATATATTTATTACACCGACTTTTATGAGTGAAATGATAAATGAAGTAGTAAATAATCAACAAAATTAATAACACTTATTTCAAAGCAATTTATCATAAGATAAATTATAGCTAAAGAGATCTTAATAATAAATAGCGAGCAGCTGGCGTAGTACTGCCTAATCTCTGTTACAAGAAATGTCAGGATTTTTAGGGTGATATCAGGATTTTTGACAGGACTTAATTTTTTCATATGGCAACCCTGCCCACTGGTTTGTGAGAAACACAGAGATACATGAATATTTAAATACGCCAACGGTTAAAGAGGAGATCAACAAGTATTGCACTAAATACAAGCAACGGCTCCAGAAGCACACAAACCAACTTGCCAGGGACCTGATTGTCAAAAGTAGTGACACATCAAGGCTGAATAGATGGCAGATACTGCAGTTAGATCAGAGACACTAGAAGGGTCTCTTTGCAAGTCGAGTGGGAGTGTGTTTGTTGGAATACCCCACGAAAGTTAATAAAATTAAGACTATCTGATTATGACCCAAGCGGTTGATTGCAGATTTAAGAAACAAACAAAAAAATATTAATATGGCAACCCTATACTCAACGTGCTTGTCGACCAGAAAAACATAGCTTCCGATTTGTTCAAACATACGGAAGTAGCGTAAACAATAAACGTGAAACCGTCTGCTCGTTTGCCTCCTATACCATTAAAAAAAAAACAAGCCTACACTACCAAGTGCAAAATTCGAACTTCGTATCTTGCCGTCCCGCTGACGCTTATATTATTTAATACGAGAGTGAGAGGGACGGTACGATACGAACTTCGATTTTCGAATATCGTAGTAGCCCCCCAGCACGTATCCTTTTATTCCGATTGCGCAAGGGCATAAAACTGCGGCAATAAACCGGCAGCGAAATATTTTACAGCTAGTTAATAACGAATAGAAAATTCACGGCGAAATTTCTTCAACTCATTTTTATTTGCATTGAAATTTTATGTTAACATAAGTCAGAAATCTTTACTTTATGTACAGTCAGCATCGAATTTAGCAGATCATTTTTCAGGGTTCTGTACTCAACTAGGAACCCTTATAGTTTCGTCATGTCTGTCCGTCTGTCTGTCCGCGGCTATGCTCAGAAACAGTTAGCTGTAAAGCTGCAATTTGGCATGAATATACATATCAGTCACGATTAAAGTTGTAAAATAAAAAACAATAAAAATTATATGGCTAAGATTGCTTGAAAATTAGTAGTAAGTATTTTAAGAGTAAATAGCAGCCTTAAGGTATAAAATATACGTAAACACAATACCCTACACACAATACACATAATACACTACACAATAATAATATAACTACACAATATCCTTAGAAAAATATTACTTGATTTCTTTGTAATGGCTACGGAACCCTATCTTAGGCGTGTCCGACACGCTCTTGGCCGGTTTTTTACTCTGTCGAATTGACATTTGTCAATCTGGTGTGACAGTAAAATGACAAAGTACAAAAATGTGTTGATACTGACTCTCCCTGCCTCCGTGTAGACAGTTTGTCTTTTTGGTAATAAAATATTTTATTTTATTTTTCTTTTTGGTAAGAAAAATGGAGAATCTAAGACGCTTAAACAAAACAGGTACTAGTAAAACCTGAAATACTCCTCTTGAGTCTGTAGTAAAAAATCAATACCAAAACCAATACCTTTTAATACTTTAAGCTTGTAGTTCGGTTGTGGACATTGGTTTTGGAGCTACTATGTAACTCTGTCATATTAACACTAGCTCCCAACTTTCGTGATGGATTAGCGTATGTTCAAAAAGTTGATCACTTAAGTTACAATTAGTATGAAAGTATTCCGTTGTGACACGAAAATTAACCACAAAACAATTTAGGTACCTATAGTACATTCGAGTTCTTATACTTTTGAACAAAAATTTGATTAAAAATATATGAATACGACTGTTGTTAACGACGTAGAAGTATGTTCAAATATTTTTGATTGAATTTTTGCTGAAAAGTATAAGAACATTCGTCGTTTTGTATGGTTAACTGCCACTTAGCGTAGTCCAACATTTTGGTTTCCACCATATGTTGTCAACTAGGTATTTCCCAATTTGATAGGTCTGTGGTCTATCTGAAAAGAGAAAATGGTATTGCTTTATTCTACGGCAGTTAATATTTATTAGACATGTAATTTGTTCAGGTTCATTGCCATAAAAAAAAGGTTCATTGCCCAAAAAAATCCGCAACGAAATTTACTTTTAATTTAATAAAATTAAGAAAAAAATCAAATAAAATTTACTTCTAATTAGTTCTCAAGACTTTAAATCTGCATTTACAAGAATTTTGTCTTCAGAATAGGCTAGTGGAATATAAAAATAGATTCGCAAATCCAGTGTAAGCCTGACAAATAGAGGCGACTGAGGCGAGTCAAGACGGCCGAGGTTTGCGCGGTAACCAAAGACAAATGTGGTGAATCTGGTGATTTATATTGAGGACAGATTTAGTTTCTCACTTGTTTTGCATAGTCTCGGGGGTAATGACCGCGTAGGCTTAGTTGAAGTTAAGCTCCTTGTGACTTCTGTTTTCTTGGTAGGTTGAAGGGACGTTGTTTTTTGCTGAAATTCTGAATAGGTATAATTTTTCGTTCGCTGATAATTAATAAGGTACATCGTTAATTTTATGTTATTAGCGCAGGGTGCCATCTATGGTGTATTCAACTTATTTAACAAGTCACGACGCTTCTCCGTTTCTAAGGAAGCGTACCCTAATTTGGTCAAAAATATGACAGACAAGAAAAAACAATGACGGAAAGCGAATGTTGCGCAACTGTAGAAGCATGTCATAATAAATATGAAGTAGGTGTTAACTGACTTTCTTAAAAAACACTATCCGTTACCCGTGACTCCGTCCGCGTATTATTCGGTTATCGCTATTCCGCGGGAACTATTAAATTTTCCGGGATAAAAACTAACGTATGTCCGTCCCGGGGACTTAAAATATCTGTATACCGAATTTCATCTAAATCGGTTCAGCGGTTTAGACGTGATGAAGTAACAAACAAACGGACTTACAAACTTTCGCATTTATAATATTAGTGGGATTAGTGGGATTAAAATATTAGTGGGATTGGCATGTTACATCGACTTAGGGCCTGCAGGGCTACTACGAAACTCGAAACTCGAAGTTCGTGTCGTGCGGTCCCTCTGACACTTATACTGTTTAATACGAGAGCCCAGCTGTTCCTATGGTAAATCAGGGTTGGTTAGGGTGTTGCTAGAGCAATAAGTACTTTCCATAAACTGATCAACAGAGAGCGGAATCACTTATTTATCGACTCTACCTAAATGATGTCGATATATTAGACTTTAAATTAGATTGTCGTAAACTTATCATGTTATAGAGAGCGTTCTTTTTCCGCATAAGTAAAAGAAGTTTAAAACCAGAAAATATTAAAAAAAAAACATCTATTTCTTTTATAGAGACATCAAGGAAACACTTGTTAACATGATAATAGAAGAATTTCAACATGAAATTGAAAAAAAAAACTGAACTGGAATTATTAAATTAGAAATTGTTATCCATTCATTTTGGTGACTTAAATGTTGAAATTCCCCCATTCAACATTAACATTTCTGTATTGAAATACACTAGTCTAGTTTGTATTACAATGATAGATAAGTAAAATGTTTAAAATCCTTGAATGTACCAAATCTGGCAGCTGAACTTTGTTTACATTTAGTGATTTATTTATAAACAAACAAATAGAATATGTACAATAATTAACAGAAATAAATAAAAAATAACTAAAACTAACTTACTCTAATCCTAAAAATCTATATTTACAAATATCACCCAAGTCGCTGCTATTGGGCAGGGTGCCCATAAGGCTGTCTGCGTTTCCTCGTTGTATGGCAATGCCAATACGTTGACTGAGGAAAGATTCATTGTATGTATGTATGTAAATACTTTATTGAGCATAAAACACTTTAATCTTCTTTCATACCTGTGTTGTATATCGATATAATAATATGTATGTAGGTATATCGGAAGTGAGAAGTCACAGGTCAAAAAATGCTATGAAAATTCCGCTCTCTGCTGATCAACATTATTTTACCATAATACTTACATGCCCGCCTATGTGTGTAGCAAGCAGCCCTTACGGTATCTAATTAAATTAATGCAACTAATAGAGTTGTCTTTTTCAGTGACTATTACTTCACGAGCGCGCAATGGGTGTCGCTGACAGAAGTGTGCGTCGTCTGGCTCACTCGCACACAGAACCTCTCTGTCGTATCCGTCTGCAAGAGCCCAATGTGGTATTGTCAGGAGGTAATACAGATCCGATCGCGTATGTATTCAGTATGTGTATTATGATTATGAGAAGACCCTACAATGCGACTTTAGCTTACAGACTTTTAAAGTGCTGTGTTTTTATGTTTCCCTGGTAGGTGTACAGGATAATATCAGGCGTCGATAGCTGGGTGGAATCAGCACCAGCGCCCCTATGGTCAGCAGGGGGCGGAGCTTTGGTGACCCTGGCTCCAATCAGAGACGGCCCCGCTGGTCTCTTCAGACACATCGTGAGGGCGGAGCACAACGCCCACGGCCCACGGGCGCTGCCTTTGACCCACGGCAGCTTCGACGTGGTCAAGCTGCTCGCGTGGGACCATGCGAATCGACACATGTAAGTTTATGGTGGCCTGGTACCGCTAGTCTGGTGAATAGCTGAGGATAGAGTGATCCGACATGGCTTCGGTGACCTCAATCACGGATGGCCCAGCTGGTCTTTTTACGCATTGTCATAACCACAGGTCTGACTTTACTATCGCTGACTCCTGGTCCTGGGAGTTCACATGGTTTAATTGCTTGCGTTGGAATTGTCACGCAAGCATTGGCCTGGCCTGGCTGTGGTGGAAATGGATACCTGTAGTCCGTTGAAAAGCTAACATTTTGGAAAAAAATTGTAGGGGAGGGCTTTAATAACCCTGGGTCCACTCAGAAACGGCTCTGCTGATCTTTTGACACATGCCATTGGGACGGAACATAACGATTACAGGCTGAAGTTGCTTCGACGTAGTCAAACTGCTCGAGTAGGAAGGACCATTATAAGTGCCGATACGGTGAGATGATTAAAGTTATAGAAAATTTGATGGATTTGTAATGAATGAATTTTGCATAAGATCTTCGTCCTACATGGCTAAATTATTTAAAAACTTAAAATTTAACTTGAGTCGCACCTTATTCTTAATGTTTCTCTGAAACTTTTAATACTGATGACAACTAGGTTACATCGATTGAATGATCATTTTTCCTTTGCTTTAGATGCTTAATTCTAAATGGCATTCATTGCCATAAAGTAACTTACATTTACAAATCGCGATAAAACACTTAATTGCAACAGTAAAGCAACAAATGGCATTAGTTTGTGAGTCAGTTTGCGGTCGTAAAACTTGCCAAATCCATTCAGAATTCAGCTTTGTGTGGGACGTAAATCAAGTTGGGACCTTTCCCTTCTGTCAACACAACTAGTTACAATTAATTGTACAATCGATAACCCATGCTCGTACTTCGCCCTTTAGACTGCCTTGACCGATACGATCGTTGACGTAATAACGAAATTTCGTTATTACGTCAATTTCGTGTAATTACACGAAATGTTTGCTTGGGAACAAATAAAATAGACATCATAAAATATTTCCGAACACCAGGTTTGTGTAGCCAGAAATTAGATAAGCACTAAAAAAAGACACCGGGTATCATGAGGCGTACCACCAGCAGTTTTCAAAGACCTTATTCATTAAATGATCAGCAAATTAATGCGCGTAGCATTGCGTTGCGCTGGGGTCTTATTTCGATAGGTTTGGTTTGTTAGAGATAGGCCTAGACGAGAAGCTACCTAGCCCCTTTCAAAGATTAGTCCCACTTCAAACGTTGCGCGTCTCATTTGTGTAGTCTCATCGTCAAATCAAATAAAAACAGAATTCAAAGACAAAGTGAGGGTGGATTGAAACTACCTCGCCTCGGCTAAGTTTGATTGCACTGAGGTTTACAGAATTCGGTCTTTACCGTTTGATTGATCAATGATCACAAGCAAGGCCATGTATGAAACTAGTGAAATAGTGAAATCAAAGCGTTTAAATGACCAGCGAACTTTTTTCAATGAATAACCTACCTGTTTTGTTCCCCATAGATACTACTTGGGTATACCGGAAGGTAAACCAGGGCAGCAGCATTTGTACATGGTGTCGTCAGAAGCGCCGCGGCCCGGCTCGCCTCAAAAACTGCCTTACTGTGTCACGTGTAACACCCTGGTAAGCATTCTATGTAGTTATGATGCCCTGGTAATTCTGTACCAAGCTACTTTTCCTCACACAAAGACAACTTTTACATCAATAAGGCAGTCCCTAGACCTGCATAACATTGTACAATACATTTTATTGTACAATAAGATTGAAAGGCGCTTTGAATCCAAACGATCAATTATATTGCACAGTAATACACACTGTACAATGTTTTCGTGTTTAAAATATTGCGCAACACTGACCCTATACGATAAAATGGAAAAATATGGTGCAATTAAAATTAAACTCGCTCAAACTTTCTTTTAATCATCGCGCAATCGATAATATTAACCCTAAACGGTCAATAATATTGTACAATTCGGATTATAGCGCAATATAATTGATCATCTAGAGGCGGCCTAACAGTAACTATTTTTATAAACGATTTTTATAAAAGGATATTGAGTCCCATAAAATTCACCTCCTTTTTTCAACGTAAGTTAATAATATATAAAATAAAACAGAATAGATTTTAAGATTTGCCTACCTATAATAATACAATTAATTAATTGTAGTAGTTAAAGTTACCTTTAGAATAAAGACCTATTTTTAAACCCACCAACTTGCTATTTTGTAGATACTCGTAGATAAGAAAGTTTCAACAGTTTCAATTTATTCTATGCCAATTGATAAAGCAATGAGTCTCTTTAGAAAAAGGTCTCTAAAATAACCTAACATTTTAACATTAAGGGCCTGTTTCACCACTTGTCGACTAACTTTAAGTGTCAGATAAAAGTAATGCCGTCTTTTTTTATTCGGAGTAAACAAACAGAGACGGCATCACTGATATCCGTCACTTAAAGTTAGTCTAAAAGTGGTGAAACAGGTCTTAAATCTTTTTTATCAGCACATTCCCATCGCTTTTCCAGTACCTAAGTCTTTTAATGGAAGTTAATTTGATTTGCTCTATATTTACAGAAAGGTTACGCCTCCGCCAACTAGGTATTTCCCTTCGCGGCCTTTTACGAAATAATAAAACGGGCATTCAACGCTCCAGGGACAAATACTGGGTATTTTAAAAAACTTCTGTATTATTCAAAAAGGTTAAAGTCCTTGTCCATCCCAGTCTATATAGGACCTAATTACTTCACTGGTTTGTACAGGTTTCCTCATGATGTCTTCCTTCCATCCATGGTTAATTTGGAAAACTTAGAAATGGAAGCCTAGGTTTAAACCCACGATCCTCTGCTTGAGAGGTTAACCACAATCACTAGGTCACCACGGCTTTAAATGGACTCTATAATTTTGCCAAATTCTCTCTACAGACTTGCATTGCTAACTAGTTTTACTGAACTTTACTAACAACTTTTTTTTATTTATTGCCTCAGGTACTTAAATAGTAGAACCGACTAAAATAATTTCTTTGTTTTATATTACATAAAGCGTTTTTACTAGAGTAGCGTCTTGAAATTATTGTTTTATAGTATCATCTTACTATTGGGTAGATTTGTTTCAATCAGATTGATTTCAAATATTTTTTCTTTTGTTGATAAAAACAAAAAATTAAAAAGACGAAGTGAGTCAAAGTTGGAAAGCGGGGAGGCCCGTGACGTTATACTCCTTAGTAAAAAGAGTACCTACCTATACGTACACGTACGTTGGTGCGACATCACACGGCACTATAACCGGCTGTATGTCCACACTTTTTTGTTTAATTGACAAAAGAAAAAGAAAGATCCAATACATTTTACAAGCTTTTATTTAACTTGCAGTGTATGCATCTCCGGATCAAATCTTGCAAGTTAACTTTGACGCACTTCTGGTGGTCGGATTGACTTGAATTTTTTTTGACAATACAATAATACTTAAATAGTAGAACCGACTAAAATAATTTCTTTGTTTTATATTACATAAAGCGTTTTTACTAGAGTAGCGTCTTGAAATTATTGTTTTATAGTATCATCTTACTATTGGGTAGATTTGTTTCAATCAGATTGATTTCAAATATTTTTTCTTTTGTTGATAAAAACAAAAATTAAAAAGACGAAGTGAGTCAAAGTTGGAAAGCGGGGAGGCCCGTGACGTTACTCCTTAGTAAAGAGAGTACCCACCTATACGTACACGTACGTTGGTGTGACATCACACGGCACTATAACCGGCTGTATGTCCACACTTTTTTGTTTAATTGACAAAAGAAAAAGAAAGATCCAATACATTTTACAAGCTTTTATTTAACTTGCAGTGTATGCATCTCCGGATCAAATCTTGCAAGTTAACTTTGACGCACTTCTGGTGGTCGGATTGACTTGAATTTTTTTTGACAATACAATAATCTGGTAGTGACATCTGAGGCCGTATACTGATGCTCGCGGTCGCAATCAAATGACAGATTTCACATACAAAAACTGTCATTTGATTGCGATCGCGAACGTCAGAAACGTAAGGCAATACGGCCTCTGGTGGTTCGGCCAGGATCGTCTTCGCCGGATGGAACTCTTCAACGGTTAATGGCATCGACTTGAAATTTAATACGGAAATATAGTTTGAATGACAATGCAAGTACAGTCACGAAAAAGATACAGTCAGCAAAAAAAGCTTGCATAAATGATTTTTTTAACAAAACTTATTGAAAATCTAACTGATGGATAAATTATATATTTTTAGGAATCTGGCCTTGGCATAGCATTTTCTTAGTCTCCTCAATACAGTAGTATTGTTCAGTTTCAGTTTCTAAACTCAAGACCCAAGTTTAAACAGGCCAGTCAACACACCTCAACAAACAACTCTGTTTGTGCTTATTGCGTTAATTCGCGTTTGTTGCTGATGCGGGCTTTGCATCGGACTATCAAAATTCATGAGCCGAGGCGGAAGTCTCGTATGATGTGTTGATGTAGAATCAGGGCGGTAAACAGTGGATTACGTGCTTGATTTGAGGACGCTTAACCTGTGATATTCGGGGGTGACCCTGATTTTGCATAACATTAATTGTCGTAATATGAATTCACATAACAGATTTGGCATAACAATAAAAAATCATAACACTTATTTAGCATAACTATAAATTCGTATAGTTGAAAATATGCATAATATTATTAACTATAACTCTGATTATCATAAAAATAAATTAACAGAATTTTTATTTTCATACTTTTTAATACTTATGCAAAGTAACGCTAATAATTATGCCAAATATTGTTATGCCAATATCAATTAGGAATATCACATTATGCGAATTAATGTAGACCCGATATTTGGTTATGTTATGTTGAAGTGGTGGGTGACTTAACTACATCAAGCCACAAGCCAGTCCCTTTTAACTAGCCCTATAACTTAAAGTGCATCAAACGGGTTTATTGACACAATGTTTACACAATTGCTTGGAGCGAAAGATACACTTGTCAAATAAGTGTCCCGTGGGAACTTTGATCAAACGATAATGACATGTCAGTCCCTTAACTATATATTTTACAACAAGAGGGACTGCTAAAATACCAATGCCACAGCAAACTTGCGGGCTGACAATATGGCTTGGAGCATTCCAAATTGAGTAGAGTCCGGTGGAGCACACACAATTTCATTAAATGTTATTTAAATAACATGCCCGTGATACTTGTTTATTTATTTGTTAGGTAGTAAAGAGACACCAACAATGTGCAAACTATGATATAAGATGTAACGATTTGAGTCGCAGGGTTGCAATAGATACGTTGTACGATATGATCAAATCATTTATGTATTTTTAATTCATCGAACACTTTCTCGCAAAGAAAATCTGATCAGTTAGAACAATTAAAAGAATATTTATCGATTAGTTTTGCTTACATCTTATTCCACATTGATGAGATTTTTACTCTATTTACACAGGGTGATGCAACTGATGATGTTCTCAAATAAGCACAAGCCATTTGTTGCACAGCCTTCTCCGTCAATCAACCTGGAGTACTACGGCAACCTGGCGTCGTCTGGAGACAGCTGGGACGGGGACTGGGACGAGGAGCTGCCGGCCACCTCGCCCTCGCCTGGCGCGAGGAAGAAGAAGAAGAAACGGCCAGGTATGATGGGAAACTTTGGATATGAAACTTCGAAACACACAAACAGCCGACAGCACTGACAAGTTACAGTAGAATAGGGGTATTACGAATTACACAAAAGAGCCACCAGTATTGATAATACAATTGAGATGAGGACACCACCAATCAACTTTTATGAGCTGTCATAAAACGATTGTCCCATAGATTTTGTATGGAAATACTGTGCTGCCGTGCCATGACAAAACACCGCATCATGAGTTACAATGTTTTGTGCTAACATCAAGGACCCCCTATTTACATAAATGTGTAAACTGATAGTGACTGTAAATTTAGCTAACGGTCAGCAAAAGGTGCTTTTTGTTTTGGCATTACACTGTATTTAGAGTTCCAATGTTAGGTGCAAACGAGTCAGTAAGTTTTACAGTTTATGTGTATGTTTTTCAATGTTTTAAATACAAAATGTAGCAGTAGGGGGTCCTAAGAGCGCAAATATTTAAGTTACTTACTACAAAGAAACGTCACTCGAGATATGTTCTGCCAAGGGACGGCAGTGTGACGTCGCTCTTTTCATAAGTCAATTGTCATTTTTGTTAAAGTACTTAACTAAAAATATTTGGATGAAAATGAATAGGCTTTTACTCAGCAGAGGGTGGATGTGGGCTGATTTGATTGATTGATTGAACTTTGCAGTTAATTGAAAATTAATCTGGTTCTCTGGGTTAAAATAAAGTGTTTTTATTAGAGTCGCGTGTTTTAAAATTGTTATATGGCATTAGTCATCTACTCGTACCCTATTGGTAACCCTCCCGCGTGTACCAGCGTGTCCATCAGAGCTATTTGGATTGTAACACAGTATTCATTGTAATTGCGTAATTATTTGAAGTTACACAAGATAAATAACTAATGAATACTTAGGTACTTACTCTACATAAAAGACACTAGTGTACAGCAAAGATAGAATAATAAAAAAAACTAGTTACCCCTCGTAAGAGTTAATTCGCCGGTGTCGGCAGCAGTCCAAAATGTTAATTTGCTCGGAGCTCCGTTATTTTAGGAGCAGGATTAAACGGCGGTGCTTTTGTTTCTGTGCCCGTGGATTTCCATTACGTATATTTTAAGCCTTGAAAGCAAAAGTGGGATGTGTGTCCTAGGAATTAAATGAGAATTAAAAAGTATTGTGATGGTTTGTAAAATTGTAAGCCAAGTTATAGACCATGCGGTTATATACAAAGCTATCCTAAAGGTAGCATTCTGATGTTGACGACCGCGACACACGACCGCGACCGAGTCGCGAGACGTACTGATTGATTACTTAGTATGAATTAATATGAAGCACTGACGGATGCAAGCGACCGCATCGCGAGTTCATCATACTAAGCCGGGGTGATGGTAGGGGAGACCGAAGAGAGTGTAACATTGTCGATTTTTGGGAACTTTTTACTGCTAGCAAGCTCGCAACAACACGTGTTTGATAGCTTGAGACCTGAACTAAAAAAAACCCTTGCTATTGCGAGCTCGCTAGCAGATAATAAGTTCTAAAAAATTGACTTTGTCGCTACTCTACTCTGTCACAACTGTCCTAGATCTCCCTACACCGCACTACCCATCGCTATTTCTCTCCCGCTGTTGCTAAAACTGTTGCTCACTACGCAGGTTGAGGTCCTGGGTTCAATCCCCAGTTGGGGAAGGTAAATGTATGAATAATACGAATCTTTCGTTCTCGAGTATTGGATGTTTAACATGTATTTGAGTATATATTTATTTGTATAATTACCTACCTATGTATGTATTTACCCGTTGCCTATAGGTAGTACCCATAGTACAAGCTTTGCTTAGTTTGGGGCTATAGGTCAATTGGTGTCAATTGTCCCATGATATTTATTTATTTACGATTATGTTCTTCATTCAGAGCACATCCAGCAGAGCCTTCCGTGCCTATACCACGAGGCGCACTTCAGCCCGTCCTCGGCCTACTTCGTGCTGGAGTGCCTGGGCCCCGGCGTGCCCACGGCCAGCCTGTACCGCACGCTGCTGCCAGAGCCCAGGCTGATGCTGCATCTGGAGAACAATACTGCTATCAAGGTAACGCAGAGAGCGCGAAGACGCGAAGCTTGAGCGCAGACATTTGTCTACAAGAAATCGATCAGACTTAGGGCAGAATTAAGGCATTCATCATCATCATCATATCAGCCGTAGGATGTCCACTTACTGAACATAGGCCTCCCCTCATCACCCGTTGCTTCGGTTGGAAACGGCATCTATCGTGAACCCGTGGCTTTGGCGAGATCATCCGTCCATCTCGTTGGTGGAAGTCGTACGCTGCGCTTGCCGATCTGCGGTCTCCATTCGAGAACTTTTCGGCGCCAACGATCATCTGTTCTCCGTGAATTTATGGCCTGCCCATTGCCACTTGAACGAGCTAATTTACTTGGCTATGCCGGTGATCCTCGTTCTTCTACGTATCTCCTCTTTTCTGATTCGATCCCGTAGAGAAACCCCGAGCCTAGCTCTCTATAGCTCGCCAACTCTGAGCCTGTTTATAAGACCTATAATGAAGCACCACGTACATTCTGCATAGGAGCAAAGCTCTGCTAGCATTGGATAGTCATATATACCTACAAATTTCACGGAACCCTCGGTTTTTACAGGAGCGGCTGTCATCAATAGCCATCCCAACGCCTCGCACGTTCTCCGTCCAGCTGTCTAGCGGGCACACTGCGCGCGTGCGCCTGCTTCTGCCGCCAGGGTTGAGGGAAGATGAGGTCACCAAGTATCCGCTTGTGATGAAAGTGTAAGTAGGCCATGGAAAGTCTAAAAACAGTTGTACAAAACAGAGGCCTTTGTCTAACGCACTCGGAAATTCGATCGTTTTCACCAATTCTTCATGTCACACAGTATGCGATAAAATGCTGGTAAATGCTATCACGAGTGCCAGAGCGTTAGAAAAGACAGCCGCAGTTCTAAATGGAAAAGTCTGCAAAGATATCTTCAACATTTTTCATACTTTTGGGTGCTGCGCTCCCACACAGCCAGTTTGATTAAAATTTCGTCCTTTCACGCACCTCGTCCCGTACGTGTGTTGAGCCCGTTCTTTTGTTCAGCCACGGGGCACCAGGAACGCAGCTAGTGACAGAGCGTTGGACGCTGGACTGGGGATCGCTGGCGGCGGGTGCGGGCGCCGTGCTGGCGGCGGTGGACGCGCGCGGTGCTGGCGGCCGCGGCCTCGGCGCGCACCACACGCTGCATCGCCGCCTCGGGACCGTCGAGCTGGCTGACCAGCTCGAAGTCGCTGAGTGAGTATTGTACTAGGTTAATAGTTTTACAAGATGTCAGATGCGCGTCGGAACCGTGAAATTTGTTGACCAGTTCGAAGTCGCTAAGTGAGTATTGTCTCTGCTAAGTTACCAGGGAAGCAGCGGGGCGAACCAAGTTTTTCACTGACCTTGATTGAGCGTTTGTGATGTCATGCTTTTTAAACTTTTTAAATTGAACTATGGCGTACTTGTCATTCATAACTTGTACGTTTTTGGTGGATTTGGAGTTGAATTTTAATCAAAATTACCTGGTGCATTTTAAGTTGACCTAAAACTAACAGGATCTTATAAACGCGCAGGTATCTCCGCGACTCGCTGCACTTCATCGACTCGCGGCGCGTGGCGGTGTGGGGCCGTGCGCACGGCGGTTTCCTGGCGGCGCTGGCACTGGCCAGTCCGCTGGACGTGTTCCATTGCGGAATCGCCATCACCCCCATCGTCCGATGGCGATACTATGGTGGGTGTTACCAGCGGAGCTTACACACTCGGTGCTTCTCAACGAAGATTTTCTAGTTTAACCTCGTGGGGCCTGGCGTAATATATCCGTAATATATATGACATAAAAAAAATATTAACTTGATTGACGTTCGGTTCAAATTGTAAAAACATAAATTTTACGTCGGGCCTGAGGAGGTTAACTTAAGCTGGTGAATGAATTTTAAACTCAAACTCAATCCATCTATTTGCTTGTTTGCCATTTTATCCATTTTCATGTTACAACAGCATCAGCGTACGCGGAACGATATATGGGCTTTCCCAACGCGACGGGCAACTACCGCGGTTACGCCGACGCCGACGTGACGAAGCAAGCGGCAGCGTTGCAAGACAAGATGCTGCTCCTAGTACACGGCACAGCGGACGACAGTGTGCATCTGCAGCAGACGATGGCGCTAGCACGGTCGCTCGCTGACCAAGGCAGCATGTTCCGGCAGCAGGTAAATAATATGAGCAGCTGCAGTACAATACAATGTATGATGTGCTCGATTAACTCATGGTCATAGCCACTCATTGCAGCAAGTTTCGACAGAAAGTACAATGCGTGTGTAGATGTAGTTTGGTGTACCAACCAGGGTATTTCGCTAGTAGTTTGATTGATGCTGACGTAACCAAAGAAGCCGCAACATGGAAGAAACATTATTCATCATCATCACTGATACACCATGACAGCTTTTACCCTTACAGCTAAATTGAACTGACTAAACCAAGCAAACTACACAGTTACATATTCTACAGTTCTCTAGATACTCATTGATGGTGGTGATGTAGAGCTGGAAGGCAAATAAATAAGAACAGTCCGAATCCCATTGAGCACAGGGTTACTTTGTATTTGTTTCACCCTATCTGACAAATTTCCCGGTGACCTTCACACGTCTATGTCCTCCAGATTTACCCGGACGAAGGGCACAGCCTTTCCGGCGTCCGGCGGCACCTGTACCGGACGATGTCCGCGTTCCTGGACGACTGCTTCCGCAAACAGGTGCCGCCGGAGACCAAGGCGGGGCTCCGGAACGGCGGCAACCTCGACTGAGATACGTGGCGGGACGAAGAGTTGTACTCTTGGTGAGTTTTTTTTTTCTAATACACGTCAACGAGCAATGGGAGGAGAAGTGTTATGTATAATTGCGACCACAACATACGAGCTAGGCGAGCGAGGCGAACGCGCCGCGGCAGCATCTAGTGGAGCGCCAGGTCCAATTCATTAAATGGCGGGGTTTCATTAAATACCCAGGAATTTCATGATCTGGCGGATTTTACGCTTGGGCGACAGCTATACGAATAAAATATAACAATTAGCTCTATTTCCTGGACGTCATGATTTGAAAGCCTTTTTTTAGATTGATTTCAACAACTGTTCCATACTAGCGTCGTGATCTAAACCACAACCTACTGTAATTGTAGCAACATGTCTAAATATTTTCTTCCTAAGTTATAAACTCTTAGATGATTCTTCAATTTTCAGGTAATAAGCGGAGTCGTCAGCACATCGTAGGAACCTTATCCAATTAACCTGTAGTACAACAATTCCATATCCTGACCTCACTAGCAATGTCTACTGCCAAAGAGTGGACTGCTCTCAACACATAATCATGTATGTGATATGCATTAGTAATAAAAGACATTTTTATCGTATTTTAAAGAAACTGTCAATAAAGTGCGAAATTGCCTTAAAATTGGACAGCGTGAACGAGAAACTATGATTTCTTGATATTATTTGTTAAAATTTGATCAGCCTGTGGCTGTCGCGTTGCTAAGGACTGCGCGTTAAAACGGTTGTGTGTTCGGCTAATGCAAATGTGTGAGTGTACAGCGGACATCGGATTGGTCGCAGCACGATGCTTGTCCACTAATAGAGGGTGTTCACAAGTTATTTATTAAAATTCGAATTTTGATATTTTATGTTCAGAGTTATAACATACCTAGTTAAAATATTTTTCATGAAATTAAATTTCAAAATATTCTTTTGCATGTAATATATTCGCGAATTTCGGATCTTTATTTGCGTCTTGAACATTTATGCTGAATACATGTTTGTAAATTTAACAGTTATTGACTTAGACGTCATTAGCATTATTTTGTTTCGTCAATATTGACAACGTTGATGTAATTGTCAACTTCGACAATAAGCAAACTTGTGTTGCAGAATGTTCAGGACTAAATAAAGTCCCATTAAATTAGGTACCTGTCCTAAAGAGAGATCCAACGCAATATATTTCAGCTAGTGACAAATAAAGGAATTGACAGTAGCTCTTTAGTCAATGAGTTTTGTGATCTAGTAGTTAACTCGTTATATATAGACCTAGTATCATCGTCAATACGTGGACTCGAAAACGCTCAGCTTCTATTGGAGACAAGGATTTTTATTTTAGTTTTTAAAATTTGAACCATTTTGTACGAAATACTGTGAGAAACTAGAAGAATATCCAAGTTGTAATGGACGGGCCACATTATCGAAGCATCCAGTATCGGGCAACCAGTGGATGCGAATGGCGAGTTGTCGTTCATTGTGGCGTTCTGAAGGGGATACCTTTGTTCAACAGTGGACGTCTTCTGGCTGATGATGATGAATGTGAATAAAACAAGAGCTTTTGCGTACCTACTAGTCAAATTTGAATACAACTATGGTCAGCTAATTAGATCTTTACCTAACTGCGCATCAGAGATAATATCAGAAGGACCAAAAAATGCTCAAAAATGTGTAAACATTAAGAACACATTGAAAGTAGAGTCTCTAATGCGTTTCATCGTTAGGTAATTTAAGGTTAATCTGGATTATTTCAGCAGATAACTGGACAAGTCTGAAAGAATACGCCTGGAAAAGTTTGCTTGAAATTTACAGTCGAAGTCTACAGTGTATCTTTAAATTATTTCATATTTCAGTTTGACTGAACACCCCTGTAAATATTTTTCAGGATTTTTTAAATTTTAAAATGGTTCCATACATTACTCGATGATCAACGTGTGCGTCAAAGGCTTGACTACACTTCAAAACTTCCGATGAAAAACTCTAACATACGTATTCCATCAAACTAACCTAACAACATGCTGAAACATGCCGGAATAATTTAAAGACAACCTGTGTATACCTTGGCCTCTGTTCAAATTGTTTGCTTCAAAAACGCGATCTCAGTTTAAATCAAAAATTTCAATTTAAAACCCATACGGAAGTGCTCAAACTTGTTTAAGCCAAGGGTGAAATATTCTGGAATAATTTTATGTTCATGACACAGTGTATATTATTTTGAAATTAACTGGCAAGGCCGAACCAGAATTCGCTACAAAATCCTTGTCACCAAAACGAAGCTTCCAATATGCATTTTATCATCAAAATGCACATAAACCGTCATTTCGGAAGTTAGCGTTAACGGAAAATGGTAAAGTGTAATTTCTAAACGACAAATAATTGTACAGTATTAGATATAATAATCATTCGCTTTGTGGTGTGTCTCGCAGAACAATGCTTTACAACCTCAGATATAGCTGTGACCACCTTATCTTCATTGTATGGAATATCGCAGTTTACAGGGATAAAAAGTTATATTGATCTGGCACAAAACATTTTTCTATTTGTAAAAGCATTTCTAAAACCAGTTCAGGAACTCCAGAGATTACCCTATAATAAGAGTTTATACATATACACACACCTCTCTGTAGTGTATACATATAAGAGTTAGTACATATAAACTTTACAGTTTCTTTTGTAGTTTATACATATTTATAAACTCTTATACATAGGTACATGTAAACTCTGAGTAGTAAAGATTTCTAATCTTCTTTATAGTGTAAGGCCTGCGAATCTTGGCAGCATAAAATTAATGACGGCAAATTAAAAAAGATGGGATTAGCAACACATTGTAGCAGTTAAAAAATATCGGTACGTCAATACGTAACAGGGGGCACGCACAAGCGCGCAAACATTCGTACAATGTTCAAAATGAAATGAATAGCTCGACATGTAATCCGTAAATCAGCAAACATTGCGCGCGCGACTACACGATGTTCGCGTTGTACAAACATGTCGAGCTAAACTCGATTTAAGACGTGAGTTATCCGGGTCATGAGTGAGTCTCACGGTAGTTTCATGTTCAAAATGAAATGAATAGAATGAAAAAGACGCATGCATGTTATTCTTAAAACATTGATTCTAATTCAGAATAAACTGAATAGTCGAAATGATTCAACAAATACTTTCGTCATCACAGATATTGATTAGGAATGGTTCATTCTCTTCTGTCATATTGTCCTTTTCATTGTAAACATTTTCAATATTGATCACGTATTCTTGCGAATGTGATAACCTAGCTTTACATTTGTTGCTTACATTGCTGCTTGCTGAACTAATTTTTAAGGTTGCCAGTTTGCATTGCTACTGCCAAGACTCGCTAGTCCTCCTCTATGGAATTCATGAGCGTTGCTAAAGCTAGATCTGTATTTTCTCGAGTGACCTTGCTTGTGATTCTGTAAAAAGAGCGCGAAAAATTACGAAGTACCTAGGTACTGAGACTACACGCTTCTCATTTGATGCGTTAAGTCGTGCGGCTGTCGGCATGTTGTTATTTTAATAAAAGGTCTTTTCAGCAGCTACAGATGTATACGTCTGTCTACTGAAACCGTCCGTAAGATTCGTACACAATGCGATATTTTTTAAAGCAAACATTTACCTTAAAAGCATGATCATTTATTTGAATTTCTGAACTTAAAAGCCGTTAACTTAAAAACGTCAAAGTTTAAACGCCGATAAAGGTGACAAGATTGGAGTGTTATCAAGAGTGGAACTAACTTCACCATCTTAGTGAAATGACACTTTTGATAGCTCGCCTTGATTGTGTTTAGAGCTCAATATAATCTACGTACTCGTACAGTAGAGTAGATATAACCAGAAGGTTAATGTCGCTCGGGACTCGTCGGCTTTCTTCGTTTTTCCTGAAGATTCAAATGAGAAAGAAAAAGAAAACCGATCAGTTGCAGGTGTACGTGGACAGTGTACTTACTATTGTGAAGTATTATTTTGCGAGACACACTTTTTTTCATATATTTGATCTTAGACAAGACAATTGCTCATTCTCATCTCTCAAAATTTGCATGTTTCTAGTCACTTCAATAAAGATTAGTATTTTAAAGAAATTTTATTAAAGACCAATAGTTAAAATACAATTTTAATCTATAATCTAGTGGGGAAAATATTAAAATTAGTAACTTTGTGCATTAATACTTTTAGAATGGTTTAAAATCGTAATGTGAAGTTAATAATAGCAATAAAAAGATAGTGAAAGTACATCTTAAAGTAAGAGCACTTTTCCAGTTTAGCACTCACGTACATACATTTTTATTCACTTAACGGCGGATTATTTGAATTTTGAGTTTTTGTAACTTTTGTAAACATTAATGAGCCGCGTCAGCGATCGGCTAAGCGGGCACAAGTCACAAGGCGCGACTATAAGTATCTAAGTCTACTCCTTAGTTAGAAAATCAAAGTTTGTATCACATCGTCCCTCTCACTCACTTACTAAATACTGTTAAAATGAGCGGGACGGCACAATAGGAAGTTGAAATTTCTGGCTTCAGAATAGTTTTGGGCACTATCTCAGCAACAACATTATAAGGGTGGCCACATACACTCCGAATTCCGTTTCGGAATTTCGGACGCAGTAAATCCATAGAAATCTATGGACCTACCACATACTGACAGTAGTTTTCCGTTCGAACTTTTCTCTGATTCGGAATTCCGCATGGTGGCTTGTGCGTTCAGAATTGAAATAAGCGTATGTGTGTGATGTATTTACGGTATCCCGAAACGGAATTCAAGCAATATTCAATGACAATCAATGCACTTCTCTTATTTTCTGGCAATCTCGTTTCAAATTTTAATTTTATAAAATAAGGAGTAGGAAATGGAATAGAAAACTTTAAAGGACCTGTATTTCCAGATAGATACAATCTAGGTTAATTCATATTCAAGGCTAGAGTGAATAGGCTATTACTGAACCTTGTAATGTTTGTAAGTTTGTTAAGACCAAATCTTGTAAGTCAAAATATATAACCCACTTTTATTCTTATTAATTGAGAGCACAATTTTAGGGGAATTAAGATTAATCGATAATTTTCAACGTAGGTATTGTACTATACTCGAATCTTGTAATTTGCGCTCAGCAACGCTACTGCCTGTTCATAAATCATGGAAAAGGTCGGAAAGTTAAAAATTCAGTCCGAATATAAAACGTGAATTTTTATGCCGAACTCGCTACAAATACAAACTCATGCACACACGTCGAACAAACTTTCATACCCGGTCCACGGTCAATATCACACAGAGTCAAAGTGTAAATACACCGCTGCATACCTACATATAGTAACCATTCCATTATGCATGCGAGGCCCCTGGATCAGATGGACCTTATGCTTATTTGCGACTTGGTATAAAAAATAGTTTAAAAGTATAAAGAGCAAATTAAAGGTTTTTAAATAAAAATGGAACAATTCGATCAGAACAAAGGCTGTTTGCCTTTCTGCTATGATTGTCATTACTGACTATGACTATAATTATGGAGAAAGGTAGAAATAACAACGATTCAGTGGTTGTATGAAACTTTACCTCTGTGGGGTTTATTCGTTATTTAGGTCCGGATTAATTCCCAAACAAATATTTGAAATTGCAAATGTGGCGAATGCAATCTATCCGTGGCGACTAACACAGAAACCTTCTCATTGCAACTATAGAGATAATCAAAAATAATATTTATATCCATATCTAATTAGTTATGTTGATTACTATAAGGTTTGGTGGTATTTCAGTTTAAAAAATACTTAGTATAGGTAATATGAACTACTTGCTCACTTCAATAATATAAGTCCTTTAAACTCAGCTGCTCTAAGACATGTTCCTGAGTTGAGTAGCCAGAAAATCATTCGCTAGTGTTATATTTGACACTTTTTTTCGTGTAAAGTAACTGCCTGTTGTAAATTCTACAATAAGCCTAAAACGCATAATAATATATCAAATGGACCATAACATGTATGTATTAAAATAAAAACACAATAATTGGTTTTTATTTTTATTTTTTAATGACAATTTCGCCTCAGACTGTACCTGACAATGAGCAGTCAGTAATGTTGCAGTCGCTTAAAATGATAGAAACCAAAGACCTAAGTGCCAAATGCGTCGTTATTTCTTGTTAAAAGTAAGTATCATTAAGATATATTTATCAAATTATTAATTCAAACACTTTCTTAGCAACGATCGTTACAATAATAAAACTACACTCAAAAATATCCTAGAGTTGACTTTTATAATTCTCTAATTGGTGACTTAAAATTAAATAAATCTCAATTTTTATTTGACATGAATAAATTAAATACATTTTTATCGACATTATTAACGCATTCACTGCCACCGACGCATATATGCGTTTCCGGAACTTCGCCCAGTGCCGCTGTTATAATTATTCATACATTTTGAACGCACATGTGCGTCGGTGGCATCTATGGAAGTCAAGTGGCAGTGGCAGTGAATGCGTTAACCATTGAATTGACCACACGGCCATCACGGAGATACCTACGATGTGGCTACATACGCTACGCCGTAGCAGCCCCGCGTAGCATGTAAACTCTAGGTACATGAGTATTTAAATTATTTTAAATTATCAACTTTTCTAGATACATAGATCCGTGATGAGATGAGCTCCTAATTTTATCGTTACGGCAATATTGCCACACGATTTACTACGAGCAAGGTCCTACGCTAGCTGACGCGGTTTGCACGGGGCGGGTGAACGATTGTTGAATAACCAACAAAAATTGGATAACCCACATTATCACTTCAAAGTTTAATATCTCAAAAACGGCTGAACCGATTTTGATAAAACATGTCTAGGAACCATCGCTAGAAACCCTGCTTTCAAATTAAAAAAATCGCATTCAAATCGGTTCTCCCGTTTAAGAGCTACAGTGCCACAGACAGACACACATAGCGGTCAAACTTATAACACCCCTCTTTTTGCGTCGGGGGTTAAAAATAGTATGAGCAGCGCTAACTGCGCGCCTCGTGTGCGACGGATTTTACCTTCACCCGCGCCTGCGCCCGCGAAGCATCCGCGTCAGTTAGCGTAGGCCTTAGATTCGCAGCAATATTGTCGGAAATATTAGAAATTATTAATAACTTTCTGGGATCTTCACATAACATCAGCCAATCAGCCAAATATGTGGTCTACCACCCTAAAGTTGGTACCTAATCGTTTGCATGTCACAAAACAATAATGCCAATAGACAAGTTTGTCAACTTGAAAGTTTGACTTTAGCGACATATTCATTTGATAGGAACTTGATTAAAAATTTATAGACCACTTATTTGGCTGTTGGTGCATGATTCTACAGTTTCTTAAATACAATCGAATATAAAATCTTTTTTCAGACTAAAATTTGAAATTATATGTATAAGGGACTCAAGCGTTCGCTTCTTGATAGTGTTATGATCAAGATACGCACATAATGTGAAAATACTGCCTTATCGGTGTTTGTTGTTTCCTTCTGTTTGTCAGCAGTGTCTATTACAACTATTAAATGTACTTATTTATGTGTATTTTTTACCTGACTGTCCAAAGGAGGGTTATGTTTTCCTTTAGAAATATGTCAATCGGCACTTGTAATAGGTCTGCGAGCGTTCCAACCGCTATCGGTTTCTCGTTGCACATATTGAAGAACTGAGAAACCGTTAGTTAGCAAGAAATTTTAAATAGTGAATTGTAATTTTATTGCACCGCATGCGCACCAAATCATTTTATTCCACTCTACCTGACTCATTTATTTAGTATTGGCTCTGTGCACGACATCAGCGCCACCTAGCGTCCGCAACTTTTATGGCTCTGATGCTCTGACGTTTTGAAATTTCATCGCGACATTGTGGCAAAAATCAAACCTGTAATGTATTAATTTATAATACAAAGTTACTGTGATACCGTGATTTGGGTGGACAAAAGGTTGTGAATTAATTTTTGGTCATTAAAATTGAATGAGGTAAGTAAAATTTATTCAAAAAGTGTGTTTTATTTTCGTTATGCCAGGGTTTGTTTACTTCATTTTTAGTTGTACTTTTACTGTAAAACAAAAAGATAAAGCTATATTATTGGTTTCTTTTAATAAAAGTAAAATTATATAATTGTTCTTATAGCGCTAGTAATAAATTAAATATCGGTTTCAGATCAAAATGATACTCATTTTGAAGAAAGGTTTCGTGAGTATCACTCAATATAAAATTTCAACCACAAACCGAAACCGTTTCATAAGGAAAATTTTGCTAGACATGTCCGAGATGTAGAGGAATTAAGAACAAAACAGGGACAGTGTTCAATAATTCAAGCTCGCATCATAACACAAACATCTATTACTAAAATTAGGTAGTTAAAGTATATACAAATTGCTTTGTTAATGACAGATTCATATGAGTGTGGCAGATGACAGAGCTAGAACTATTTCTACTTTTGGCCACCATGAGCGCTGCGATAGATTTCATCGCCCCCACCTAGTACTTCGCACCCTCCCATATAGCGGTTGGAACGCTTGTAGACCTACCCATTTTCATTTGTAATTTATTGAATCATGCGTTACTTTGCGGAGGTCCATATCAATGAACTAAAAGAATTTCTTAGCTCACCCGCGACCTTATGATAGTTAAGTTTATGCACAATATGCGTGTTCGTGCAGTTCCTCCATCTCCTTACTGTAAGAACACACACAAATCACACAAACCCATCTATCACCACCACCACACTACACTGACGCGTTTCGAACTCAACCAGAGCTTATCTTCAGAGCAACACAACCGTGCACCATGTTACCAGATGTTATAATAATAATAATAATAATAATCATATTTATTCAGACTTTTCAATCCATTTTGTTAGTAATACATAATCACTTATTGACTAATGTTAGTAGCGTTCTATGTTAACTTAACTTAATTTAAAATAATAATAATAATAATAATGTCAAATTCACATGTCACGTATAAAAGGAGGCACAGGAGCGTGCAACGAATGCCAGTGCCTCATGAAAGGGCCGTCAAGCCGCTCGGCCACCACCGCCAGCAGCCGGTTGCCGCTGTCCCGCGCTCTGCGCGCCATCGAGGCCGCTCGCTTGCGCATCGTAGCGTGGAAGCAGTCCACGCGCGCTTCGGCGAACATGCTCGACGCACTGCAGAACGGGGCAGCCGCAACAAGGCTCTAAGCGCGTTATTGTATTGAACGCGGAGAGCGCTGTACGCTCTCTTGCTATATTTAACCCACAGGCTGCTCGTATAGAATGTCATGCAATAGGCTCGAAATAATGTAATTTTGACAGTACGAGAACAGCGAGCGAACCTGCGAGCCATCATATTGATTCTTATCGACAACGCTCTCCGCTCTCTGTCTAGGTATATCTTCGTCGTCCTTCATGTCCTCGGTAACGATGTGACCCAAGTACTTGAAGCGATTCACCCTTTTTAAAGATTCACCAAGAAGATGAGCTCTGTTTGAGTTCGAAACGCGTCAGTGTAGTGTGGTGGTGGTGATAGATGGGTTTGTGTGATTTGTGTGTGTTCTTACAGTGTGGAGGTGGAGGAACTGCATGAACACGCATATTTTGCATAAGCTTAGCTATCGTAAGGTCGCGGGTGAGCAAGGAAATTATTTTAGTTCATTCACCATTCAGTCTGATGGGCGGGACTTTGGATGGACATTTTGTCCCTGATTTGTGAAACTAAAAATTCACTTTTAACCGTGTTATATTTCAATCCATGGGCAAAAGCGTACTCCTCACAAATACCCAACAATTTACGGAGACCACCGACTGACGCACTCAGCAATGCCATATCGTCCGCGTAACTGATATTATTAAAACAGACTCCATCCACATGACACCCGACGTGGCAGCTGCTGAGCGCGACAATCAGTTCGTCCATGTAAATGTTGAAGAGCGTAGGCGAGCTTAGACCCCCCTGTCGCACCCCGCACTCCAAACTGAAATCGTCCGACAGCATTTCTGACCATCTCACATTGTTACCTGGTTTGTTAACATGAAATACTTACTTGTTTAACATCTGGTAGCATGGTGTACGGTTGTGTTGCTCTGAAGATGAGCTCTGGTTGAGTTCGAAACGCGTCAGTGTAGTGTGGTGGTGGTGATAGATAGGTTTGTGTGTGTTCTTACAGTGTGGAGGTGGAGGAACTGCATGAACACGCATATTTTGCATAAACTTAACTATCATACACAAGGTCGCGGGTGAGCAAAGATTTTTTTTTATTTCATTTTCATTTGTTTTTTGCAAAGGTTAGTATTTTTTTGCTTAAAATGTGCCTGCCACAATGCGAACCGCGTAACTTTGCCTCAATTAAGTTAGCTTCAAGACGTGTTGTGAACAGGTTTCCGCACGATTGCATCCCGTTGACAGTTAAGTATCTTTACTGCGACGCTACTTAGTAAGTAGGTAGTTGAATCACAGATGCAATGTTACGCAGTGCGAGTTACATTTAGTGAGATGTAAAAGTTAATTAGTTAGTTAATTACATTGCGAGAATTCATTAGGTACCTACAGCTGAGGAAACTGAATCGCATACTAACTTGGAACCTTTTCATAATAAATTTCGCTTTGATTTCTTTGGCAGATGTATGAGATGTTTACATGACATTAGTAGAAAAAAGGTTCCACCCTGGTACACGATTAAGTTTCTTCGATTGTATGTAATAAGTACTTACTTACTCATATGTATTCGATTTGCAACTCCATTTTATTCATCTCCAATGTTTTAGACTTTAGACGATGCCTGTACGCAGTGGTTTGTGCCTAGTTTTAAATATTAATGGCACTAGATTAAGATATTAATTATTTTTTGAATTGTTTGGTGTCGCCTAACATAGCAATGATTTTGATGTATTTCTCTTTTATCCTCTTTCAAAAATGTAAAATAAAAGAACGATGCTATCATGAAATAATTTAATGACTCAGATTTGTCTTTTGTACAATCGTATGACGGCTAGCAAGTGTATTATGAACATACATTTGATTGTATGCTATAGTTTATTAGTTTAATTATGACATATATTTAAGTACCATCGAGGAAACTGAATTACGTACAGTCGGTGCCCTAACATAAGTATCCACTTTTCTATGCAACCAGCATTAAAAAGTGGATACATAAGTTAGGGAACCGAGCGTACCAGAGTGGGTCGTTTTAACATCAATTTCGCTAGTACTTCTTTGGCATCTTAGATGTATGTAAGGGCAATATGATATCAGCGGCACAAAGGTTCCACCCTGTTACACAATTCAGGTTCTCTGACTGTACATTTCTTGCCACATAAATGTTGAAACGTTCGTAGACGAATAATACCGATCGAAATAATATCCGGAAACAATACATATGATCCGAACTAAGGTTATAGTTAAATACATGGTTTTCTATTTCTTTGAACACGTTAGAACGTTAAAAAAGACTGTACTTTTAACCTAATACGGCCCAAAATAGAAATTTAACTAAAATACATCAGAAATAGTCATCTCAAAAGCATCTCCAATAAGTGAACATTAAACATGGATTCGACAGTGACATTTTTGCAAGATATTCTACAAGTAAGTATTTCATATTAAAAGTAGGTATACTAACGTCAAAGGTCAAATCACTCTATCACTCTCTAATGGATAGTCAATCCTGTTTTTGACTGTATCCCTGTAAGTAGGTCTTAGAATTCTTTTTACTCAGAAGTTCATTGACTTTCAAAGCCGAAAAATATTTACCGAAATCACGAAAATACCAAAACTCTACGCTAAGTACTTAAGAGCGGAGCAAGTTGAACTTTGTATGAGCAAAGAAACAAATAAGGACCGAAGGGAAAAGGTATTTTATTTGTTTATTTTTATGACTTCGCATTACGAAATGAGTGAAACGGTATGAGGAGAAAAGGTCTCGTTTGTTTTATTTTGTTTGTCGAGTCGTGGGCTGGTTTAGTAGCAAGTTGCGATATTATCTTTCATGTTATTTGTCATAAGTCATAATCATATTAGGTGCTGCGCCTTATGCCGTCTTGGTAGCATCATTTAATAAATTTTTGCACTCAAAGACGTCAATTACTAATTAGATTTAACATGATTTTCCTTTTTAATTTTAGAAATCAAAGGACTTTTGGACTTTAATTATTTAACATTGTAATTTTACTTTTGGCTGACATTTTATTGTATTTCGATTATTATTACCCATATATTGTTTTATACATTTGACGATCCTTTTGTAAATGTGTTATAGTTACCTGACATGTATTTATAATGTATTTTTTCAGAAGGTTTATAAATATAAGTAGCTATCTAATATATGTATTGATTTATTGATGTAGGTGCATACCTATTACAAAAAAGAGGTTTAAGAATATCAGTTTTTGTATGTTTTTTATGAAAAATTTGCAGTTTAATTAATAGGAAATATACAATATTAACATGCGATCACATCGCACAGTCGTCAAGCAACTGAATATGAACAAGCAACCTCGACGTAAAGATGGAACACGTTTATTAAAAAGCTGTTCTTTATTAAAATATCAGAATTAAAATTGAATTTCCATTTTCTTTAAATTTATTAAGCAAATACGAGTATTAAATATCACACCCTATCTCTACGAGCACTTATAGTTATTATTCATTATTTCAATTATAACACAGCGTTCTGTTACAATCATACTTAGTTGTTTAATAATATACGTGTTCCTAATTTAATAAAGAGTAATTGTACCGTGAAATTCGTCTCAAAGTTTCCACGGTACTTCAAAGACCTTTTGTTTTCGCTATATTATTGTCAAAACGCTTGTTGTCGTATAATCAAAACAGTGTTTGAAGTAAAGGAAAGTTTTGTCTTTTAAATTGTGATTAAAATATAAAATTTTACTTAAGTCCGCGACTTTTGCTTTAATCATAACATTTTGCAAAAAACGTGTGTAGGTACTTACCTAGTAATTTAATATTTGTCACAAATAGTCTTGCTATTAATGGTAAAACGAAAATACCACTAAATATAATTATTTTTAACATTAATTGACTAAAAATGATTTTATTAGTACGTCATAACACAATACAAATACTTTTCGTTAAATTAAATGTGATCAGATAAAAACGTATCTAAAAATGTTTTTGATTTCATTATGAAACTCATGTGGCCCTTGAGGGCCTTCTTTTAATATATATTTATTTCGGGGATCTCGGACACGGCTCTGACGAAATTTGCTATGTGAGGGCATTCGCGGGCGAACAATCGATCTAGCATAGTACCTATATTTCTGGGAAAACGCGTGTTTTCAACATAAAACCCAAGTACTAGGTACGGTACTAATTCCATGACCAGCCCATGACTTCGAACACTTTTCTGCATAAGCATTCATGCATCAAAATTATAGTATTAGCTCTAATTTTATTTTTAATGAATAATATACATATTGTACCTATTTATTTGTACATAAGTTACGGTTATGTTTAATTGTTATATGTTTTAAATTGTACATAAGTACATATTTATTTTCCTTAATTTAAGTCCGCAGTTATAACGTAAATATATGCATATTGAGTTTGAAATAAATTCTTCGAATCTATTTAGAGCTTCTATTTGGAACTCCCAATTTACGCTCCACAGCTGCTATGTTTATAATGGTGATCCAAATATTGTTTTTAAAAACTGAACACAAATGAGCGCCAAAGTTCTATTCAAAGACTAGGTAGGCCTGTTGTTTCGGAGTTTATATTAACCTACTGTTATTTGAGTAAATTATCGTTGGCTAAGTCAACTCCTCGGGGGTGCAGCCCTCTTTGGCTCCAATTCAGCCATGTTAAACGCTATGGCCGGATTTTTCCCGACTGCACGCCTCCATCTTCTATAAAGAATCTCATCATTTTGAAAACTTATATCAAATAAATAAAACTAAGGGCCTAGTGTCTCTGGCCCTTAAAAGCGACTCAAACAAAAAAAACGCTATGGCCGTTGATTTAGAAGTGATTGCACAATACATATAAAATAAGGCACATCAAAAACCAAACAAAAATTACCTTAGTACCTACCTAATTAGAGACACTTGAAAATTGCCTGTTTCCTTCAGTATCTCGTAAGGCCCAACGTCCTAAATTTAGGACCCACGTCAAAGCTAATGTCAACTTCACTGATTGACATTAAGTTTCAAATTTGACGTGGGTTAATCTCTTGACTGGCACACGAATGTAGTGACGTGCTCTAAACGCCACGCAGCAATTCGTCTAGTAGATAAAAACATAGTAGAAGGTTTTAATTTGAGAGGGATGTTGATTATGTATGATAGACTTTGCGCGTGAGCCTTTTCATTGGGGTTCAAAGTTAAAAAATGAAAATTGTTATACCAAAATGCTTTCAATACAATACAATAACTCTTTATTGAACACCAACTCATAGTAAGCAGTACAAAAACATAGGTAGATAGGCAGGTAGGTATGTTTCGTTGATGATTTCGTTTTGCAATGCCGCGTAACCAACATGGCTAATACTAATACCTCGTATCTAACTGGAGGCAATTTTTACAAAAGAGCTTTCAAATGAAATATAATTTGCGTTTATACATAGGTACAGATGTTATATCTTAAATTTGTTACTTTTATTGGGTATGCGGCATTGCAGTATCATCGACGCTGTGCCATTAACGCCTAAATATCCATTCGTAATATCAATTAAATTAACTTAATGAGGCTGTGAAGTTAATTGTTAAGGCCAATATTTGCTTAGGCCGGTGAAACAACAAGACAATGGTCTGAGTCACGCAAACCTTCTGCTTAAGTAAATAATGCGCAATTAAATACAACTCGAGCACAACCTTTTGGAACTTAATGCAGTTAAATATGCTGAAGATCTTAATATCAACAGATTAACTGATAATTAGCTCGTTAAAGTGGCAGTGGTGGTGGATGGGCAGGCCATATAGTACGGAGAACAGATGGTCGTTGAGATTGGGACCGAAAAATTCTCGAATCGAAACTTAATTTTAAAACTATTGTTATTTAAATGTAAGTGCATATTTAGTAGTTATATTTACTGTCAATACGAGTATTTTCTAATCAACTTGTTTATTGTTACTAAGTTACTTCACGTTTATATTTGAAAATATTTAGCACGTTTTATAAACATTTCATTTAAAAAAACTTATTAGTCTGAAAATGGAAACAGGACGATTAACTTATCCGGCAAAATTATAAAATATTACGTAATAATTAATTATTAGTAGACTTGATGATATGAAAACTCTCCTGTTAATGCGTGTGAATGATGCAATGTGCCATTTATTACTTACCTACCATTTGTCGTCGTGCCGCATGTTTTAGCAACATTTGTCATTAAATGTATTGAATATATCGAAAGAGGGCTGCACTTCGAATTTAAATACTTAAGTATTATTAAAATATAATTACTTCTAAGTATCTACGCTGTTATAACTACAAATTTTATTTACTGTTAAATCATACTTCAATCACTTGGTCGAGACTATTATCTATTGTATTATGAAATCAATAAATAGATATCATATAAATGTGTTTGATTAAATCTCGTATAATTTTCAGCATAATTTTTATTGAGATTTTGAGCTGAAAACAGTGACAACATACTCGTATGTTCCATTAAGAGCCAAAAATATTATCAAAAAAAACTTCTGAAGAACAGAGAACCTTCTTTTTACCCCACTGCTCGAAGAAGGTAATGTTTTTTGAGCGTGTATATCTATTTATTTGGAAGATCAAATAAATAGAGATACATACCTACATACAAAGGCTACAGATCTTCTCTGCAGCCTAACTGGCTGGACGGATTTTAACATGTATGAGATGAGGTATCATTAGATTCGTCAATCTATCTGAGTGATATAGTGTAGGTACTAGCTGTTGCCCGCGGCCCCGTCCGCGTAGTATTAGGTTATTGCTATCCCGCGGGAACTATGCAGCTTTCCGGGATAAAAACTATCCTATGTCCTTTCCCGGTACACAAACTATCTGTATGTATACCGAATTGCATGTACTTAAATCGGTTCAGCGGTTTAAATATGATTAACAAACATCCAAACATCTTCACAAACTTTGACGCTGTTGCCCGCGACTCCGACTCCGGCAGTCGGATTTTAGATTTTCATTTTTAGGGTTCCGTACCTAAAAAGGAAAAAACTGAACTTATAGGATCACTTTTTGTCCGTCTGTCTGTCTGTCTGTCAAGACCCTTTTTCTCGGGAACGCGTGGAGGTATCAAGCTGAAATTTATATCGGAGGTCTACAGTCCCTTGGAGCTGTGAAAAATCAAACTTCTAAGCCAACGCAATCAAAAGATGCAGCCGTTTATGCTGCAAATTTCCGCAAATTTTCGAAACTCGCAAGGGAATCAAAACCTACAGGGTACTTCCCGTGAACTCAGAATCTTGAAATTTGGTATGAAGGTAGCTATTATAACACAACCAACTAGAAAAGTCTGAAAATCTTGATTTTTTATGTCTGTCTGTAAATATCATTGACCAATAAAATCTGACCCCACACTGCGTACATTTTGCTTAAGAGTAGGGCTCTGCATACACTGGATGTATTAAATCACTCGGAAAAAGCGAGAAATATCTTCTAGACACGATTCCCGTTTACTTACATACCTATAAATGTGTACGGAACCCTCGGTGCGCGAGTCCAACTTGCACTTGCCCGGTTTTACTTCTATGATTTAGTTCAATCAATTTTTTTTTAGTACCTAGTCGTAAATGCAGATACCTATAATATTTGTTCTTAAGTTTAAAAACATAGATATAGTCGCAATAAGAACAATAGGAGCTGTAGTCTAGTGTTGAAAATGGGTGCACCTTGTTTTGCCAAAAAACTTTTTATCGAATAACATAACATAACCACATTTTATCGAATATTTCTCAAACAACAAGGTGTTTCTAGCTGCTATAATCTTTGCTGCCCTAGTATTATTTCGGGTTCACCTTCAATCCAGTCAGGCCGTCTCGTCTGCCTGCCCTTGACACGACTTGGAATAACAGAGTAGACAAGCGAGTGGCTCAGAACTGCCTAAAACATATATCACTGCGCTACACATAGCTCCTTGTTCTGCTTGTTAGCTTATAGCGTCGCCTAGCGCCATCTAGTGAGGAAATATAGAAACTCCAACCTCCTGCATCGTGGCCTCGAAGTTTTACAACTTCTAACGCTCTTCCTCCGGACTTAAGCGTAACATCTACCTGGAGAGGAATCTCTCTATTATTTAGGACCTTTCTTCCTTCATATCGCTGCTGCGATAAGCAAAGCAATGTGGTAGCCACACACTGCTCTACCAAGCAACTCCTTCTTGCAGGTCATAACCAAAAAAGACAAAGAGAAAAAGCCATGACGAGTAGGTAACTTAGACACCTCCATCCATTTAGGCATCTTACCTCATTTCCTCACCACTTCCCATGACATTCTTCGAGTGTTTGGTATGATAAGCATCGGGAATAAATATAGTACCTATTTGCATCAATAGCGAATAGTAAATAACAATTAATTTTCCCAAACTTAAAATACAACAAACAAAAAAACTAACAAATTATTTAGGTACCGAAAAAAGTCCCCTTAGGCACGCCTGTCCTGTTCCAATGATGCTGGCAGCGTTCCCTCTAAAAATATTACAACAAACGAATATCAATGACTCTTATTAAACAACTCCATATACAAATTAAAAGATAAGCAATGGACTGCCTACCAGACCTTAATGTCAACAAGGTTGTTCCACAGGCTCCCATCGTCTTCTCATACCCTAGTATTATTTCGGATTGGCCTTGACTCAGCTAGACCGTCCTGTCTAACAGTTGGCCTTGACATAGCTTGAAATAACCGGAGGGGCAAGCGAGAGGCTCGTGTCAGAGAACTGGCTAAAACAGACGGTATGGTAAGCAAGTAACTTTAGCTCAAATATCTTAGTAGGTAATCGTTGTCTTAGGGAGGAAAACCTGTTTAGGAAAACCCTTTTTTACCGAAATCCAATTTTAAACATAGGGCCAGTAGACAAACTGCCAACTGCCGAATGCCCATACATTTCAATGAGGGCTATCGTTTTTTGTCTCACTAGATGGCGCACTGTTGCGTGAGGTTTTTAAGTATGGCTTTCAAAGTCTGTTATTACGGGCGTGAAAACTAAGTTTAGATTAAAATCATATTTAATACACTTTAAAACCGTACCATAAAAATATCGAGCATGCCACAGTGTTGCATAGTCCCCGTTTTATTCGGAAAAAAGGGAGGACAAAGGTTTCCGAAAGACAAAACTGTCTCAAAACACAGACATTCATTGCCCCGGAACGCATATTTGCCATAATTAATTTCAGATATTGCAAAATATTCACAAAATTATTCTAATTATAAATAAACCCGCGTAGCTCACCCAAAAACTATGAGATTTGACATTTCGGAGACCTCACGCTACACTAGCGCCTCTAGTGGCGAATTCACTCGCGATAGCCCTCATTGCAGTCAGAGTTGTGCCGACTGCAATCGAACTGCAACGAAAAATGTATGGGCAGTCGGCAGTTGCGGTTACGTTGGAGTTAGAATTAAGCCCGACTATACTGGCCCTTACGGAGACATGTTATTTTTGAAATGGAACGATTCTTGGATGGATTAAGCAGGTTTACTCCCTAAGTCGACATAATTACTCGTTATATTTGAGTATAAATGAGAAAATCAGAAGGTGCCTAGTGGTTTGATCTATCAAGTCGGACCTATCAAGTTTTTTGGAGTTTATGCACGAAATTACATTTGTAATATACCATGAGCTATCGAAAAATCATTTTCACAACCCCACGGTTTTAAAAGATCTATTCAACTCTACCCCACTGTATAAGGTTAGACGAGAAAAAAAAGCCACCCAAAAGTCTGTTTTTCAGATTTTTTTACCATTTTGTCAGCAAAGTTGCATGTAAGTATATCCGTGCAAAATTCCAGCTTTCTCGCACTGATAGTCTCTGAGTAAAACCGCGGACAGACCGACAGACAGACAAACAGACATAACGAAACTATAAGGGTTCTGATTTGCCAATTTAGCTACGGAATCCTGAAAATGTATGTATAGGCATAACTTCTGCACGAGACGGCACCAAATTGGATTATTTTTATTTTGTTGTTATTATTTAAATACGTTAAACAAAATAAAAAACCGGCCAAGAGCGTGTCGTACACGCCCAAAATAGGGTTCCGTAGCCATTACAAAAAAATTAAGTAATATTTTTCTAAGGATATCGTATTTTATACGGAATCTTCAAAGTTTAGGTGTATTTTATACCTTAGGCTGCTTTTTACTTATAAACTACTAATAATTCTCAAGCTAACTTATCCGTTATAGTTTTCCTTGAAAGTATGATATACTTACTACCATTCCTGATTTTTTTCAAATTCTTCCACCCACCGGTTTAGATTTAGAGGGGGGGGGGACGCTCGATTTTAATGAAAATTTACACTTTAAAGTTGAATATTTTGCAACCATATCACTGCATCGAAAAATCGTCTGAGCAAACCCCTATTGGTTTTAAAAGACCTATCCAACGATACCCCATACTATAGTTTTGGATTAGAAAAAAAAATCACCCCCACTTTATGGGAGGTACGGTTAAAATTTTTTTTTTAATTTTTTATAACACCAATTTGTCGGCATAGTTTACATATATATCCGTGCAAAATTACAGCTTTCTAGCATTGATAGTCCCTGAGCAAAGCCGCGGACGGACAGACAGACAGACAGACATGACGAAACTATAAGGGTTCCGTTTTTGCCATTTTGGCTACGGAACTCTAAAAACTCAAACGAGGGTAAAGCCGCAGGCAACAGCTAGTGTTTAAAAATAATAGAAGAATACTTGTTTATTCCCCCTTTCTATGCTGTCCGTACACAGACGGATCTATCCGTGATCTGAATACATGCCCAAAGTTCAAGGGCTGTTTCCGGCTCTATTTACACTTCACTACCTATTTTCAATTCTCTCTGAATTAAAAACCCCTTCCTGAATAACTTTGATGGCACAATCGGTTGATTTTATTTGGAATTCAGTAACGTTGAGAAGAAACCTGCGAGCAATTAAAAGAATAAGTTGTTGATGTACTAACAGTACTGAACTGCAGAATGTGCCTCATCTTTTTAACTCCCGACGCAAAAAGAGGGGTGGGGAGTTTTATAATTGATTGAATCAGGCGTTACTTTGCGGAGGTCCGTATCAATGAACTAAATGACGCCAATGTCTATTTATTAACCCGGTAGGTAAGAATAGAGTCGCCACGCTGATTCAAAGTACTTGACTTCTATTATACTCTACCATACTAGTAGGATACATATGTGTTTTATCTACTTCATTTAAATAGGTATAAATAGGAAACAACTAGGTTTTGGATACAAAGCAAAATGCACCGTCTTATTCATACAATAGTGCCATAAATACGGGCGTCCAAGCGTAATAAACTAACACAGCAGGGCTGTCAAATACGCGGCCGTATAAAGTTTGTGTCATATACTTTCCTAATATGTTTTGTACTTGGGGGACCGAGTTTCGCACCAGTTTAAGCTCGAAAACACGTTTTTCCAGAGAAAGACGAAGCAAAAATCAATTGTTCGTCCTAGAAAATCTTATGCATACCAAATTTTATCCAAATCGTTAGAATGGTGCCCGAGATCACCATAATAAATAAATAAATATACAAGAATTGCTCCTGTAAAGATGTAAAATAAGGATAGAATCCAGACATGAAAAAAGGGAATAATACTGAAATGTTCTCCAGCAAGAGTGCATGAACTAGCACAAAACCGTAAACAGTTTTTTGAGTATCTTAAATGCCATAATCGTTTGATTTCAATTAAATTGTTGGAAATATAGCTCTATCGTTACTATCGATGTAAAATATCATGTTATTTATAATAAATACAAGCTTTTGCCTGCGGCTTCGCTCGCGTGGAATTCGTATATCGCGCGCTGTTCCCTCGGGATCGGGAACTGTGTATTTTTCCGGGATAAAAAGTAGCCTATGTCACTCTCTGGCCCATAAACTATCTCTATGCCAAAAATCACGTCGATCCGCCGCTCCGTTTCGACGTGAAAGACGGACAAACATACAAACACACACACTTTCGCATTTATAATATTAGTATGGATATCATGATTTATATACGTACTAATACTGTTTGGTCACGATCTGTCATGGCGACAAAATATAAAGAGAACTGACGTTATTATAGGTTTGCGCTAGTGTTGTCCCCTACGCATATGCCGTATCTATAGGTACAGTCGCGAACAGGGATTGTTGAGCCACTTGCTACTGCTTGTTTGTAATTTAGCCGTGTAATGCTATTGGTTTATTAATAACAACGGAAAACTTTCAGACTAATTTTAACTAACAGCGTTAAGGTGTCCATCTTTTTGGACTCCACGCGTAACAGTCACCGTCAAACTTCACCTTGCCACTCCACAACCACACGTACAAGCCAGCTGCGTCTGCACGACATGTTTCATTTTTTATTAGTTACTTTAACGATGTCAAATAAACCCTAAACAGCCCTGGACCGGTTTATTCGTAGCCGCGAGTGAATTGTGCCTTTGCCGCCGCTCGAGTGGAAATTTTCCCGCTACTCGACTCAAACGACTTGCTACGTTCTGCAGCTCGTCAAATTGGTGCGTGAAAAATGAAGGAGTTGGGAGGTAATAGTATGTTACTGTTATTTTATTAGGCCGTAATAGGAATGGTTTTTGTGACGATTTATAAATTGGTTATCTATCTATCCTGTCATTCCCGGGGTCTCAAACTATCTTCATACCAAATTTCATTTAAATCGACTTAACAAACAGACAGACATACTTTCGCATTTATAATATTAGTAAGCAAGGGAAGTGTTGATATCAAATGTTGTTAGTATTTATTTATATATATTTAAAAAAAGGTCAGTTTAAAGAAATATAGTAGTCTACAAGAAGTGGGGCACAAATTAAGATATAAAACACAAGACTTTTTTGTTTTGGTGGCCAATCGGGGTCAATAGATACATCCTCGTGACAGACATACGAACAAATAGTGAAGCCGTGAGCGATAAAATCAAAATTATATAGTATAGTATAACCTACGTTAGTGTTATTGAGTAAAACGATTCAATGAAAGTCATTACATAATTTATTTATCACAATCATTAAAAAATAATCTATACAATAACCAATTAATGTCATTCACAATACAGCGCGTCATTATTCATACATTTATCTCATAACATCATATACTCAATATGAAAAGATTTCTTGTAAAAATATAGAAAAAAAACTATCACGAATTTGGAGAAATATAAGCAACGCACCAGTTATTTCAAATAGAAATAAATGCGGAATCTGCTCGTCCTTAATAGCGTCATCGTACCTGAAACGAAAAACCAATTGTATTATACAGGGTGATCCAGGAGACGTGAGCAGGGCCAAACCTACCGAATTTAAGGCTACTACATTATCGACAGATTAACTGTTTGTTTTTAAATGTCGAAAATAAAAAAGTATTATTTATTAAGTGCAATATGATTGTAAACGATCTGTTATCAATCACTGAGGGTACAGGGTTGGTGAGTTTACTGCAGCTTTTTATTATGTGACAAATCTATAAGTGTTCCACCTTGTAAACGCCACAATCGGCAAGGGCAAACGCCATAATGGGGGAGGCCTATGTTCAACAGTGGACGTCCTACGGCTGATATGATGGTGACGATGAATACAAACCTTGCCCTCAGGTGCTGTTGTTAGGCGAGGCGGCGGCGCTCTTGCTCATGAGCTTGGCCACCATTTCCTGCACTCGTTTCATCTCTTCTAGCTGCGTGCTCAGTTGATAAAGTCGGTTCTCTCGTTCCAGAATTGTCTTCTCTAGGTGTTTTATTGTCTGCGACACGATATTGGTTAATCAGGATAATAAAAAATAATTCATTTAATTTTATTCATTTATTTATTTTACGCCAAGCTCCAAAAACAGCTATTTAAACAATTCTAATTGAAGATCCGTAAGACACGTCTGTTAAATAAGGACGAGTTCACTTTCAGCAAGTTGGCACTGTGTATTATTTTGGTACATTAAGCTCTGTTTCCACCAATAATCAAAGTCAAAGTCAAAATATGTTTATTCAATTTAGGCACGCACGCACACACGTGGCAAGCACTTATGAATGTCAAAAAAAATCTACCACCGGTTCGGAAAAACCTCTGTTGAGAAGAATCCGGCAACAAACTCAAGGAGGTATATTTTAATTTGCGAGAACGAAGATTAAAAAAAAGAAAGAAAAAGGAAACCGATCTTTTGTTTCGAGTTCGAAACGACATTAGCAAACCAGTTTAAGGGTAGAAATTTACACATAAGAATGAAGAATAGTTAGGAAAGAGACGATATAGGACTGTGGGCGAACTCGCCTGAGCCAAAATAATGTTTCACCAACATACCATGTCTTTATGATCTATCTCTTTCCGCAGCGAGCGCTCGAGCGCGTTGGCTTCTTCCATCTCTTTCCGGTGCAGCTGCACGCGCTCCTCGAATTTGATCAACACCGTCGATAATTCGTTGTTTTTATTCGTCTGAATAAAATAAATAGTCATTAGAAGTAGTTAATCTTTCCGGAGCATCAAAAACATTGTTATTAAACTTATTAAACAAAAATGTCATATATTTGTTGCAAAAATGTGTTCAATAAAGCTGAAAAAACATTTCAAATAACAATAATCTGTTTGAATCGACGCAGAATTGCGTCTCTTGAAAAGTAACAAAACATTCAAATGAAAACGCAATATTTTAAGTAAATAACTTGAATACAATACCTCTTGCTCCAATAACTTCTGTACTGATTTGGTTTCCTGTTCCGCCTTTTTTAACTTATTTTCGAATTCCTTTTCCATGCCTTTCATTTCATTTTCTATTGTCTGTAAGGAAAACAAGAGTAACTTGAAAGTCAAGTGAAAAAAAACATTTCACCATATGTCATAGCACTTTTGCATGACCCCGGTGTCCTTACTCAACATGGGTACTGGCAGAATAGGGATGTTGACACCACCAATCAATTGACGTACTTTTTATGAGCTGTCAAAACACAATTCTTCCATAGAGTTTGGATGGAAATAGCAACTTATGACGTCACTTGTTCGCACACTCAATCAACTAACTATTTATTTATTTTAAAGCAACAAAAAATATAATTTTGCAGTTAATCGAAAATGAATCTGGTGTTCAGGGCTAAAATAAAGCGTTTTTTTACTGGAGTCGTGTCTTCGAATTACTTTTTAATGGTGTCAACATCCCTATACTAGCGCTGCGGCTCGCCGTAGCATTACGCTGAGCCAGCACCTATTTTTGCTTCATCACATGGCTCCTTGTTTTTATTAAGTATGTTTCTTATTGATTATACTTTTTTTTGTTTTGAATGTTAATTTTTGTATTCTCTTTTTTTGCCAAAGTCATGTTTTGTTTGTGAAAAATAAAGCTATATATGTATATAACAGTGGACGTCTTAAGTATTGATGTGCGAAACTTTCCAAAATTGCGGAATTTTTCATATAGGGAAATTTCGAAAACTTCTCTCAATTTTGTATGAGGATTAAAACTTTCAGGTTCAATTTTAAATTTACGAAAATTTCCAGAAATTTACGAGAACTTTTCCAACTTTTTGGAAACTTTCCGCAACTTGCACATCTGTAATCCTACGGCTGATATGATGATGAATAATAATTTACTCACATTGAGTTGATTCTTGAATTCATTCTGGAGATGTTCCTTCTGTTTTTCCTTGTCGTGCTTCTCCGCCACGACCTTGGCGCGGAACCCTCGCACGGCGACCTCCGCGTCGTCCAGCTGCTTGTGGAGATTCTCTATAGTCTTTTTATGCCTAAACATAAATAAGATTTGACGTAAAACCTGTCATTTTGGACAGCTGCAAAAATCAGTAACAAAAGGTATGGCAAGATCACTTATTATTACTTTTGTAAGTATTGCAAACCTCGGAGCGATATGGCTAATTTCAAAATCTATATTTGGTTGTGCTGTAACAGCTACCAAAGAAGATAGATAAATTTCAAGTTTCTAGGACAACCGGTAGTACTCTATGAGTTTATTTGTATGGAAAACCTATTTTAATAATAATAATAGAACCCTATAAATGCGAATATTTTTTTTCCATAATTTCATATTTAAAAATATTTACATGCTCGAAAAGATATATTATGTACAAATATACTTGATTATCATTTATTAAACACATCTATAAGAAATACCATTGGAAAAAAAACAACAAAAAGAGTTGCATCGGCCGGGAATCGAACCCGGGCCGCCCGCGTGGCAGGCGAGCATTCTACCACTGAACCACCGATGCTTACAACTAACACAGCGAAATATTGGTTTAACTGCAATGTGGGCTATTTTTAGAATGTTAGCACAACTGTGATATAACATACTACGCAAAATGAGATTTTACAAGTAAACTGAACTTAATTATAGTTTATCAGTAAATTACCTCGCGAATTATATGTTTCTTATATTAATAGTTTTTAAGATTATAAACTTACTTTTCATTTTGCATTTGCGTAGTGTACAAAACGTCTTGTTGGGACGAGTTTGTGGCCTGTAGGAGCGCTAGCGAATGTTGCAGGGACGCCATGTGCTCGCTCGCACCCTGCATAGCATAATTAAAATAACAGGCTGCCATTATGATTATGAAGGTAGTTTCTCAGTGCATTAACCTCTTCCAAACACCGATATGTTCCAAATTTAAAGCTAACTTTTAATATTTTTTATTTTAATCTGTATAATAAGAATTTGTAATCTTTGAAATAACAATTCTTTTGAATGCAGTTTTTTTTACTCATCACGGAAATCGCTTACCATCAGGCGATCCGTTTGCTCGTTTGCCCCTATTCCATAAAAAAAACATACGAGACGTTTAACACGCGAACAACGCAAACCGTACTTAAAATATCTCGTGTTCCATCCGCAAGGATTGGTGAGATAGCATACTGGGCCACTTACAGTGGCTAAACTGCCGTACGCTCGACCCGCAGTACAACCTTGTCTAAGTAAGTTATAACTTTACTTATGAAGCCATTAGCATTTACTGTGAAAAAGTTGAACTGCTGGACGAGAACAAGGCGTTTATATGGTAGCCAATAGCTTAGTAGTAAAAGTTAAGCTAAGTTAGCTTTTGGTGGCTCTATATGTATAACTACCCGCAGCTATTTTACCTACCATAATGCTATGGCATGTGTTGACAGCTTGATTTCCGATTATCTACTTAGTTAAAATTGACAATTCATCTTGGTCTTTTAATTTCTGCTCACGGCGGACCTGGGCGGGTGTAACGAAAATCGCTCATCCAATGGAATGATGACACATTTACAAAAACCCAAGTTTTATACTTTGAATTTACGGATTGATATCTTTTTCTTGTAAAATCGTCACAAAGTATTTATGTCAATATTCTGTTAGCTGGACGATATAATGTGTAAAAGGGTATCTTTTAGGGGTGAAAGGTACCTGTAACGCGACGGAATGAGAGTGCAACCTCTGTTCCAAGCACGTCATCTTGTATCCATACAGCTCCATCACACTTGACGTCGCGATGTCAGAAATCTGATGTGACAATGTGAAATAGACAATAGTATAGTTTTCTTTAGTTTAGAGATAAGTATTTAGTATTCAGTGCCTTGAAGATATATAATAGTAATAGTACATTGTCTTAAGGGCGGTAAGTGAGGAATTACGAACGAAATTCTATTAGAAGCCCGAATTTGAAGACTAGTAATTCCAATACCGCCCGTGCGACACAATGTTTTTCATCACATTTGCGAGTAAAAATGTATATTTGTGAAATAATAAATATTATTTTTACAAAAATTCTAATAGAATCGCGTTCGTAATCACTTACTTCCATTAAGACACAATCATTCATTCATTTATACACACACACACACACACACGCACGCACGCACGCACGCACGCACACACACACAATGTACTATTTGAGAACATTGCCCAGTAGGTTGAACACTACTATGAATTCATATAATGTTGCTGTATTACTATGAACCGCTAGAACGCTTAAATACACATTCAAGGCACTGAGCAAAGTATGGCAATTGGCGGAAGCTCGGAAAATATTGCCGGCGGTGTATGAAATAGTACATTCGTTTATACTATAGAAACATCAAATACCACGGAAATACCACGGCAACATTACGTAACGTGTAACCGTGCGCACTAATGCTACTTTGAGGAACTAGGATTGCATGATACTCGGAGTGGTTATAATTGTAAACATTATAATCATAACCACTTCGAATGTCCTGCGATCCTAGTACCTCAAAGTAGCAGTAGTGCGCACGGCCTGGTGATAACACTGCTTTTATCTATTCCGTCTATATAAATACAAATGATCTAGGTAGCAACCATTAAGATAAAACATAATTCGATAATGTGGCAATGAAGTTGATTACTGTGCATGTTAGTTAATAATAATTGTTTATTTTTATTCAACAGTTAGTGCAGGAAAATAAGACCGCCGTCCAAAGTTATGGAATCTATTCCAGCAAGATACCGATAGCACATCGACCGCTCGTTTCTCTTCGGCCTGTACCCTTAGTGTAAGTTTTCGGTTACAAAATAAGTCTCGATCGCGTTCGCGTTAAAATCTCAATTTGTATGGAAACACGAACAGCGCCTCTAGCGGAACGTTTGCGATGTTCGTGTTTCCATACAAATTGAGATTTTAACGCGAACGCGATCGAGACGTATTTTGTTACACTAAAGGGCACTGTGCCCTTAGTGTACGTTTTCAGTTACAAAATACGTCTAGATCGCGTTCGCGTTAAGATCTCAATTTGTATGGGAACACGAACAGCGCCTCTAGCGGAACGTTTGCGATGTTCGTGTTTCCATACAAATTGAGATTTTAACGCGAACGCGATCGAGACGTATTTTGTAACTGAAAACTTACACTAAGGGCACTGAAAACACCTGTAGGTAAACTGTCTTACCGAGTCAGTGCGTCTCAGAATTAGTTCTTTGCACACAAACAAACAACCGTAAACTTAATCATCTTACAAGTCCTGAGACTACCTCATTGCCCAGCAGCGCGTCTATCGTGAAGTAGCAAATTCTTTTGCCCCTGATTTCCCACCACATTTTATTTATTTTTATTGTTATGGCCCGCACGGGTGGTTTATGCACTGCCCACCACAAGATAGGTTAGGTTACTGAGTGTAAAATATCATAATATAATTCTTAACGTTTCTGTGTCCCTGGTAATCCCTAATCGCATAAGCTGTGTCTAATAAATTTCCTTAGCCCTAGTACCATGGTTTTTCCATCAACTTGCTAGCTCACTGCTCGCTCGAGACGAGTAATTTGGTCTCAGTACCAAGGTCTCAGGAATTGCAATACGATCAAGTTTCAGGAGTTTCATGTTTGCGCTGTACCTAGTTGTTTTTAGACAACATCTAAATTCTAACCGTTTCTGTATTCCTGGTACCTTGTTGTCCCTTAGCGCATCAGCTAGGTCCTTGACAAGCGCGTCCACTGCTTTCTCCTGCGCGGGCGCCAGCCGGGGCGCGTCCCAGCCCTCGCCCTCGCCGTCGGCCGGCGTGCGCGTCTGACTGCTGCTCTCTGGCACTGCGCTGAGACTCTCGCCGAACACCTAAACAGAAGCAGTAGTAGTAACTGATAGCGCGCGAGTTGAATGCAGTCGGGACCTGAGGTGAAGACCGGGAGCCTCTCCCCCCACTATCCATACGCCTCGCCTCGCCTCTATTTTTGGCGTATATGCTCCTTTAATGGTTCACGCCTCTGTTGCATAAAAAAAAACCACTGACGAAAGCAAATTTCGACGTTTTCACGATTTACTTAGTTATGTTCAGAATAGTGAACAAGAAAAAAATATTTTATGATATTAGGTTGGTCGTAGCTGCTATTCTACTGAACACGAAGATCTAATGGGTTAGATTAAGTTGAGTGGCAATGTTTTCTACAACCCCGAAATTGGCGGTAGAAACCGACTGCTAAGTGCGAATTTGATAGTTATGTATCTAACGTAGTCTAAAAATCTCTTGAATAGTCTGTTCGTATCTATCATGAACATGCCGTTTCCTTTAACTCTCCCAGTCTATGGAATAAAATGCAAATACCTCTTCCATTTGGTCCGTCGGGAAGCAGTGGTGTTTGATCAACTGTAGGACCTCTTTCCGGCGCGCGCCGTTCGTGCTCGACAGACCTGCGCATAGACTCTTGCGAACCTGCAGTAGAATATAACAAAATTATAGATTGTTCGGGTCAAAACTTGCTAAAAAACTGCTAGGTACAGGCTAGGTTCATTATTACAATAACAAAAAATAGAGGATTGTACAGTAAAGCATAAAACGAGCTATTTTACACGAGAAGTTAATATAGCCACCTGAGCCGGTAGGACGAGTGTGGATAGACTCGACGAGGGGAAAATAGGTTTAATGCTAGAGTTTTACACTGCTTTTCACTTCGATTGAGAGGAAATTAAATAACAACAGTGGCAACGATAGAAACGTTTTTGTTTGTGGCTGTTGACACCTGATTTGATTAGAGACGAGATTGCACTAGAGCATAAAAACTATTTTAAAGTGAGCATTTTACGACATGCTTTTCGTACAATTTGAGATTGGAAATTAAATAGATGGCTGATTAAGAACGTGTGTGCTGAGAGAGATTAAACATCTTATATTTAGCTTTAAGCATTATAATCTGCGGTCCAGCATAAAACGAACTACGCATGAGCATAGTGAAAAAAACTTATTAAAAATGACTTTTACGTACAATGTTGCAATGAATATGGCTTGAAAATACTAGGGTCTCATATTACCTGGTGGTGTGCTAGGAATCTCTTTAGCGCCGCGTCCCACAGCTGCGAGAGCGAGGCTAAGGTAAGAGCTGTTCTACAGGCAACAATGGCCGCCTGTTGGGCTTGCTCTAAGCCTACTGGGCCATTCTGAAAAAAAAATGTTATACCATCATAATCATATCAGCCGTAGCACGTCCACCTTGTATTATCATGTTATCTTTCTCATTTGGATCTTCAAAACGAAGAATACCGACAAGTCCCTAGCGACATTAACATTCTGGTTGTACTATATAAAAGTGGAAACATATTTTACGACAAATATTATTTTTTCGTGTTGTTAAGCTTTAGTATCTTACTTGTGAAGTATACAGCAACACGCTGTAAAGTGTATCCTCGTAGGAGTCGGGAGTGACGTTCTGCAAAACGCGCTCCTGCGTCGAACCAGTCTCACACAGCGCTCCCACAACTTGCAACTGAAAACATATAACATATATATATCTTACATCTGATCATGAGTCTAACATCTGGTAGCAGGGTGAATGGTAGTTTTGCTCTGAAGATAAGCTCTGGTTAAGTTCGAAACGTCAGAGTCGTGTGGTGGTGGTGATATATGGGTTTGTGAGATTTGTGCGAGTTCTTACAGGGTATAGGCGGAGGAACTGCATGACCACACATTTATTGCATAAACATAGCTATCATAATGTCGCGGGTGAGCAAAGTGATTGTTTTAGTTCACTTATATATCTTACTTTAACCCTTAATAAGGCAGAGGCGATTTAGCGACCACTTGCATTGAGTTGGAAACTGAACCTTATTGCTTTCATGATACGTCACAATTTCCATTGTAATTATTGAAAATAAGACTAGCTTTAAAATTATTACATACCTATGTATTCGATAGCTGCTTTTGATTCTGTGGTAGTAAAGCAAAGTACGGGTTTTGAACTTGCAATTACAGTTATACATGCAAATGTGTATGCAAGCGATCAAGATTTTCGGGTGCTTGGCCGGGATCTCCGGTGGTTTAGTTGGTAGGTCACCTTGGGCGCGTTTGTTAATGATAAACATAAGCTAGAGCAAAGTGCGTCGTCTTTAGCTGGTATTCTGTCAGCGAGCATGTTTAATTAAATGTCAAGCCACTGCAAACTATAGTGACGATGTATCATATCTACAACTGAATTGCTCCGTGAAGTAAGTACGATCAGTAATTAATTTAATGCAGAAATTATGAAATTATCATCAATCTAACGTTTCCCACATTAAAACTAAGATTTTTAAAAACGAAAATGTTTTCGGGTGCGCCTAACGGAACTTGAACCCGCGTCTCTTGACTATAAGCGCCGAGTATGCTAACAACTGGGCCATATCACCCCCAACCAGCTCATCCGAAAACAATAATCAAGCGATTACCTCAATAGAAGGGTATGGTGCTATATACGACAGTCATAGTAAATCACGACTCATGCGTTTCCAATTGCATTGGAAAGACGTAAGAAAAGAACCGTAAATCGGTTCACTAATTTCTAACCAAAACACTTTTTTTACAGTATACCATTTGTGGAGCAAAACATAAAAAAAAATGTTTGGTGAAATGGAAGGATGCTTCTTGGATCATAAAATTACCCATTGCAAGCCCGCTTTGCCCGGCTCCAGGGCAGGCGGCACCAGCAGCCCCGTCAGACCGTCTCCGATCATCACTATCAGCTCTTGAGGCAGCTGGCCCTCCTCTGGAACCAATATAATAAAGCTTAAAGGATCGACCACACTAAACTCTCTAAACGCAGTGCCTACCCTAAGTAATCCACGCCTGTGGTAGTCCCTGAGGAAAGCCGCGGACGGACGGACAGACAGATAGACAGACATGGCGAAACTATAACGTGTGTTTATGCAGCTCCTCCGCGTCTGTCTGATAGCATGGTGATTGGTTGTGCTGTTCGATGATGAACTCTTGCGTCAGCTTGTGAATGTCGTGATAGTGGGTTTGTGGGATGTGTGTTCTTAGAGCGTGGAGGCGAAAGAGCTGCATGAACACACATCTAATTTTGATGTATAGACGTAACTATCGTTAGGTCGCGGGTAAGCAAAGTTATTATTTATAGTTCATTGATATGTCATGAACCACAGTCATGAACCAATAGAATCGTTTCATTAACTTATCCTCGCTCAACACAGCTCCGGTGGCAACAGCTCACCTCAATTTATATTAGTGATCCATCAGTTGTGAGTGGTAAAAAAAACCGGCCAAGTGCGAGTCGGACTCGCGCACCGAGGGTTCCGTACAAATACTTTTATTATATGATGTACCTAACTAAAAATGTATGCTTTTCGCAATTTTTCCTTTATCTGTGCTATAAGACGGTGCTTCGTACCAAATTTTAAGATTCTGAGTTCACGGGAAGTACCCTGTAGGTTCTGATTCCTTTGAGTGTCGAACATTTGCAGCATAAACGGCTGTATCTTTTGATTGCGTTGGCTTAGAAGTTTGATTTTTTCACAGCTCTAAGTGACCCTAGACTTGAGTATTTGATATGAATTTCAACTTGATACCTCCACGCGTTCCCGAGAAAAAGGATCTTAACAGACAGACAGATGGACAACAAAAGTTATCCTATAAGGGTTCCGTTTTTTTCCTTTTGAGGTACGGAACCCTAAAAAATTACCTTTATATTGTAGTACAACAGCCGCGAACAGCTCCAGCGACTCGGGCAGACAGAGACGGTGCGCTATCAGACAGAGACAAAGCATCTGGCAATGGTACTTGCGCAACGCGTAGAGATCTGAAAAATAAAGTAATATTAAAAATATATATATTAAATCGTCGGGGATAGTGCAAATTCGCTTAGCTTATCATTAGGTAAATACCGCGTATCTACACTCAGTCGCTGTAAGCGCCAGATGGTGGAGCGCTTTCCAGTTCCCAGTGCAAATGATGGCACCTTTACAAAGGTGTGGAAGCAGTGTAGACAATCTCGCTCTACTTGATCAAAGGCAAGAGATAGCGCTGTCTGCACTACGGTTTTAACCTCATATTTGTTGAAAAAAAAGAAAAATACTGGCTATACGTGGATTTGCACTATACCCAATGAAATTACTTTTAATATGCGCGGAGAATCAAAATAAGTGATAAAGCCAAAAAAATTGCCAAACTTAAGTGGCTGTGGGTAAGGCTCATTGCACGAAAAACTGGAGGCCGATGGGGCCATTCTCTTGATTGGCGACTACGTCCCGGAAAACATAGCAGGGTGGGCCCTCCACAAGCTCCTAACCTGGTGAAAATGGCACTGCAGGTCATTGTGTACAGTCAAGAGCAAAGATATCGACACGGCCAAAGTTGCAAAAATATGTATACACGGCCTTAATGTTAAGTGCATAAAGTCGTGTATACATATTTTTGTAACTTTGGCCGTGTCGATATCTTTGCCCTTGACTGTACGTAACGTACACACCACCATCAATATTTGACACAATAAAGCGTGCATAACAATCTAATAGCACTCTATTTCAAGAACGGAAGGACGTGTCACATTTTCGCACGCTCCGCTGTGGCAGATATTAACTCAGGTGACTATACCTGCCTATTGGTTTTAATCACAATTTTAATAGCTTATTTATTGACTTACCTAAACTAATAAGGACTGTGAGAAACTTGAACGCGTTCTGGACACAAGCGGTAACTTGCTCCGGCTCCATGGACTCGCCTGGCGCGTGACAGAACTCCATCAAATTCTAAAACAAAAGATGCCTATAACGAGATATGAAATCACATGGGCTCTTGTACACGAGTCAGCTGTCAAAACGGCAGCTTTCAGTGATATTGCACCAACTAAAGGTTGCATACTGAAGATGTACGCTAGTACATGAATGAAATTATTACTTGCTAGTAGTTTCCGTCACTTCCATACAAATGTATTGACATTACACATTATACAGTCAAGAAACTGTACCGTATCAGGATGTACCGTTTCACAATCAGTATCATGATGACATTGATGACTTATTTGGAGGTATGGAATGTCGACATATTTGCAGCAACAAGATTCCATCCCGATATGTCAAATAAATAATTTCTTACTATGCAGTGTGAGACTATCATCGTCATCAGATCAGCCATAGGACGTCTACAGTTGGACATAGGCCTCCCCCAATACCGCCGGTTCGATTGAGAAGCGGCCTGTATCCGCCGTGAGCCTTCGCTTTTAACCAAGTCATCTGTCCATCTCTTAGGGTGGGCGTTCTATGCGCTTGCGCATGATCCGCGTGCGGTATGAAACTATAATGGCAATATATAGAACAAATCCCGCCCATTCAATATCGTTGTTACATGGCTCATCATCATAGTAGGTGATCGACATAGCTCAGAGAATTAGCAAGTTGAAGTGGCAGCAGGCTGGTCATATCTGTCGAAGAACCGACAACCGCTGGAGTAAACAAGTTCTTTAGTGGAGACCGCGTCTTGGCAAACGTAGCGTGGGACGCCCTCCGGCCAGGTGGAGTGACGCTCTGAGAAAAGCTGCTGGTAGAAGCTGGATGCGTCTAGCCGAGGACAGGGCGCAATGGCGCTCTTTGGGGGAGGCCTATATCCATCAGTGGACTGCTATAAGCTGATGATGATGTTACATGGCTCTCATTCTAAAGTGAAAGTAACTGCCTTGTCTGTCTGTCCTGTCATCTCTTCACACTTAACAAATCTAGATGAAATTTGGTATGGACATAGTTGGATTTTCATATGGCATAGCATAGGATAGTATTGTTTCGGAAAATTGCACGGTTCCCTCGGTAAACGAATTCTTCGCAGACAGAGTCGCGGGCACCAGCTAGTTTCTAATATCTTACCTTCAAAGCGTCCTTAAGACCAGTAGTGAAGTTAGGGTAGGCCGTCACTAAATTCCGCAAGTTACTGTCGTCGCAAAGATCTTTCATGAAGGTGTATGCGTGTAACAGCTGCGTCGCATCTTTGTCGCTGAAATAAGAAAGCAAATTGGTAAACCGATTGAATTAAGCACAATATTTTATAACTTATTTATTTATTTATAAACCAATGAAAAAGAAAATTTACAGCATTGCAGTTTTAATACAAAACAATATCACATTCTTTATTAAACACAATAAAGCTGTCCAATGAGTTTACAAAAAAGGCAAATAGCAGGACAAACAATTCCAGCCAGACAACCATTTTAAATACTAAAAAACAAAAAAAATATCTCTTACCTAGCTACTTCGCAACCACACGTGTAAGACAGCTTCGTTTGTATGACACATATACAGTTGCCAACAAGGATTCTTGAGCCACTTGCCACTGTTCATAATTTGGCCGTGTAATGCTATTCCGGTTTATTAATAACAATATTTACTACAAGTATGTATAACTAGGCTAAAATATGAACATTGGCGAATGGCTCGACAATCCCGGTACGCGATGGTACGTCATTTGTTTTGTTTAGGAACCATTCCCACACAGTGCAAGCTCACTGTAGCTTTGAAAATGAAGGAGTTTGAAACAAGTTCACATATTGTTTGTTGCCAGTGATGACGAATGGATTTGAGGTGTAGACCTTTACTGCTGGCGTTTTGGCAATGCTCAAAGTCACGCAATGCCATATGGAGAGAGCTATTCTTTTTGTGATAGAATTTGCAATACGGAAATTCGTTGCAGAACTAGTCACTGACATAGTTCGAAGAGCAGATAACTATTGAGAGGAAAGGTTTTCGAGAGGCAAACAGGCAGTCTCATGGTGGACATCTAGGTAGACACCCTAGTTGCGGGGAAGTTATCGTTCATTGTGACCTTAGAGGGGTTTCCGCCTTTATGCGACAGTAGGCGTCCAGCTGATGAAGTGATGTCAATGAATCTGTGGTAGCTGCGTACTCACACAGTGGCCTTGCTGAAGGTCCGCATGGCGCAGGTGAGATAGCTGTTGACATCGGCCTGCCGCATGGCGCCCGCGCCGCGCGTCGCCGCCGACAAACACAGCAGCAGGCGACACACATCCACGCCGCCGTAACCGCCATCCTGTATAAATACTGTCAAAGGTGACCTTCATTGCTCATAAATGCTGGAAGGCTCGTACATTTGTATCCTTTTTATGCCTTTTTCCATATCACAGTCCTACAAAGCTTGTATTTTTTTTTATATTCGACTGGATGGCAAACGAGCAAGTGGGTCTCCTGATGGTAAGAGATTACCACCGCCCATAGACACCTGCAACACGAGGGGGATAGCAGATGCGTTGCCAACCTAGAGGCCTAAGATGGGATACCTCAAGTGCCAATAATTTCACCGGTTGTCTTACTCTCCATGCTGAAACACAACAGTGCAAGCACTGCTATTTCACGGCAGGATTAGCGAGCAAGATGGTGATAGCAATCCGGGCGGACCTTGCACAAGGGCCTACCACCTGCAAAACTTGTATTCAAGTCTGATTTGTTTATTTAATATAGTACTATGCACACAAATGTTTAATCAAGAAAAAATAAAGTCCCAACTGACCAACAGATATACCTTAATAAGCTGACTTCTGCATAGAGGTTTCATTCATTAATTTTGTTATTTAGGATATTATTAGAATCAGAGATGAACATTATTTCAATAAGATTTTATCTGATTGATTATTTGAATAACAATAACTCACAATCTATTTACACTGTAAATAAATCATTTGACTACATTTCAAAATTGATGAATGATTTATTTGTTATTTTAAACTCAAACTCTTTATTGCATTAAATGTTGTGATGAAGATCTTAAAAAGTATGTAGGTCCAACATTTACCCTGTTAGGGCACAGCAATATACAAAGCAATATAATTGTGATTTAGGATTATATTTAAGGTTTTTTGGTTATTCCTTACAAATAAACAACACAAATAATATACTCAGCAGTACAAAGTTTAAGCAGCACATAAATGACTGTACCTTTAAACTAATAAGATGTACAACAAAATTCTTAGTGTCCACAGCTCTCATCAAAGCATACACCGCAGGCAGGTTGCCGTAGCAGACATTAACCAAGACGGTGAGGGATCTGTGACCTATTAACTGCATCTGCTGATCTGTGAACGGCTGAATTATCCATTCCGTCAACTGCTTCATCAGGTTGGCCAGGTATGACTCTTGCCAGCTTATTTTGATGCCATAAGAGATTTCCTGAAATATATTTTCGAGTAATTTAGTCCACAATAGTTCAAAAAACAATTTTTTTGAACAAATTAAATATTCATTTACACTTAAAATAGTTTGCTAATGGCATAGGGAACTGAAACATAATATTAATTTTCTTTTTCCATTCATAATGATTTGACTCTTGAGGAAAAGTAAGAAAATCAATGAGTCCCAAGCAATATTAACATTCTGGTTGCACTGTACCTGCATTACTGATAAAAGTCTGATTTTTTTATCATTGGACATAGAATTTGATAACAGTCGAGTCAGTATTGGCATAAATCTGGAATACAAACAATAGAAAACAGTTAATATTAGTAAATGGTTAAGTTCTTAGTTAAAAAAAATATCAAATATACTGAATTGTAGTCCTACTAATTCTACTAATATAATAAAGGCAAAAGTTTGTGAGTATGTGTGTGTTTGTTTGTTGCTACTTCACGCTGAAACGGTTGGACAGGTTTGGTTGAAATTTTGTGTATAGTTAGATGTGTAGAATAACACATAAGCTACTTTTTGTGCTGGCCTTCTCACAGGAGAGGGAATTAATCTTAAAATCACAAGGGCTAGTCTATGGAATACGCATGCGAAGACGCGGGTAAAGTGTGATGCTGCATAAACTTCTTGCATTCAGCACTTACTTGTAAGTATGTGTGAGAGCGTGCTTTGCACTGGGTTCTATACAGGCGCGTGACAAGACCGCTACGCCAGACCAATGTGGGCCACGAACGTCACACATCACACGCCATAGTGAACTGAAGAACGCACACACTTCTGATCTCCCAGGAGAAAATATGGACAAGTCACATGCTGATGCAATCAGCTGAAATAAGAAAAAATTGGTAAACGGGTAATGTACTAGTAAACCTTCTGCCATAACAGCCCCATGTTGAATAAAACTGGCATCACACTTACACCCAAGTATCTGTTCATTAAATTGGCAGAAGATTCACTGTGTGTGGCTTCAAAGTCACGCGCAGCATTTACAAAAGCCTTCAAATTAGCAAATTTTCCTGCATCGACGGAATGACTGCTGCTACTACTGTTTTCTGAATTGTCCACTTCCATCATCGCATACAGAATATAATTCGTACACTCCCTAAACAAATGCTGTGCAACAAGTATAATAAAACTACAACATTTGATCTGATTCTAAATATTTACAAAAAGGCTACTGTCAGAAAATTAAAATCGTATTCCGTTTGAAAGTTTCAATTTCAACTGTTTCGTTTCCGTTTCGACATTGGTGGGTGGCCATCTTGTATGTTTATGAAATGCGCCAATGTGATTGGTGTTTAGAATTGTTTTTGACTATTTTATTTAACGTGAACCTAACTAAAAGACTATTTTGCACGATGTGTAGCTTCGGTGTTGCCATTACAAATATTTGACTGAATGAGTAAAGGATTTATCCAAATCCAATGGTACAGCCCACGTACAGCCTATAAAAGGAGTACGGTGAGTCCTAGTCACAGAGTACCTTTTTTATAGTGCAGTATCGTAAGTAAGTATTTTTACTGCTTTATGGTGTGCAATAAAGAATATTTGTATTGTATTGTATTGTATTGTATCGACAAAAGAAAAAGCAGGTATACTTGCCAGCGAAATAAATCAAGCTGAAGAATCTTCCTGCCGCCTCACTGACCTATTGAAAAACACAAATTGCTTCGTTCCTCTCTACAAATATATCAAAAATACAATTGGAAAATTATAGCAAAATAAGTGAATTCAAGTGATCAAAAACAAAGACTTCTAAAATAAAGACTTGGCTTAAAGGTCTCGTTACCAAGCCACAATCTCCAAAAAAAAAAACACGTCAATCCCAATACTAAAATGAATATGAATATAAAGTTGTCAAACTTGTCAACAAACTAAATTGTTTCATTCGTTCGTTCATTCATTCATTTTACGTTGTTACTGACCCGACTATTTTCCTGAGACAATATTTAAAATAATTTGCGAACTTTGTTCTACCAAATAATTTTATTCACAATGGGTGTTGACGTTCAGACTATTTCTCCAGGAAACGGTGCGTACGGTTATATTTTCTTTAGCATAACCTCTATGTGTTTGGTGAAGTTTATTTACATTCCTTATAAAATTGTGTTTTTCAGGCACAACATACCCAAAGCCGGGTCAAACTGTGGTCGTACATTACACAGGCACGCTGGAAAACGGAAAGAAGTTTGACTCTTCAAGAGATCGTGGACAGCCTTTTAAGTTTACACTTGGTAAAGGGGATGTTATTAAAGGATGGGATCAAGGTTTAACTAAGGTAAGTTCTTTATGAACCTAAGATATGTATATTTACCTTCTAATTATCATGGAATCTTCATTAATGTCTTCTCAGTCCAGGTAACTTTTAGTCTGATACAAAAAAAACTATCTTCATTATTTAAATTTTAGCTCAGCTTACGCATTTTTTTTTTCCAACTTCTAAACATACCTACTCAATCAGTAAAATATATCAAATCAAATAAGTTGTGATCTTTATGTTTCTTTAATCATAAAACAAAATTGTGTTCTCTGGCAGAATAAGTTTAAAAAACATTGTTTTTTTTTTGTTTACAGCTGTCAGTAGGGGAAAGAGCAACACTAAAATGTTCCCCCGACTTTGCTTATGGTCCCCGAGGGCACCCTGGAGTCATCCCACCAAATGCTACCTTAATTTTTGATGTGGAGCTACTTCACATAGAATAGAATTTAGGACTTATATTATTATAATTTATGTTGCCATTTTTGTGGGGGTTATTACTACTCCATTCAATGTGAATACTCTGACGGACAATTTGCACCAAATAAATAACAAACATTGGCGACTCGTGGCATAGAGGTAGCATTTGACATTTTTGAAAGACTAGTGATGTGACAATGTTTTTCTGTATGAGTGGAGCAAAAGAAACCCATTCGAAAAACTATTTTCAATCATTGAATATATGACATTCGTGACATTTGTTAAATTTTTTTAGAAGTTATCTTAAATATTTAAGAAAATACACTGTGTAAGAAAATAATCTTTTGACTTCGACTGATGTGATGGGTAAAAGCAGCATTATTCTGTAATGTTGCAGCATATTTTTGCTGATGTTCTCTTTGATTTCATTTTTTTTATTTTGTAATAAGATATATACTTGTAGTTTTAGTTTGTCTCATCACTAGTCGCCATCACCAACTTGCCACGAGTCGCCAATGTATATTTATTAGTTACTAGTAGTTACTTAGCCTTGCAGTGAATATTTTTAAGTTTCATTAGGAGGTGGTAGCATGAAATATACTGGAGGATAACATTAGCAATGCAAACTTATTTACTGCTGGTTAAGCAGCAAATAAATTTAAAATAAAGTATTTGTCGGTAGTCAGAGTACTCATATTTGAAATTTATTTATATTACCTTTAGCAGCTTAAACAGTATTTTGTCTTGGTGTGCGACTTATTGTTACTATGTATGTATACTGTATTCAATGTTTATCGCAAGTTAAATTTGTTAAAAGTATTGTATATGTTTGTTTTATATTTTATAGTTAAGCTTTTACGGCAATCAGGCAATTGCTAATGAGAGTAATGAATGGTAACCGAAATTAAGATTAAGCTCTCTTACAAAAACAAAATTAGAACACCAAAAAATTACAGACAAATGCAAAATGTAGTAAATGATCAATTACCTATCTATTGTATGAAGCACATTAAAAGCGCTATTGCTAGTTAAAAACCACTATTATTCGTAATTTTTGGAATTTAGTTAGGTTAAAGCTAAGCACTGGAATTATGCAGAATAGGAACTCTTTGTGGTGCTCCGTCAATTGATTCTCATTTACTATTTTTTTGTTATAATTATTTCCTACATTAAAATGGCAGAACCATTTTTTCCATTAAGTAATTTTTCAATCATAAATTTACTGTATTTTGTGATTGACTCCATAGCCATTGGCTAAGTCAATTGTTTATACTTGTATTTGTGAAATTGTATTCTTGCATAATGTGTCAGTTAGTATGGTAGTTATTGAATAAACAGGACATTTACAAAAATGTGTTCCATGATAGACTATATTTCTGTGCTATGTTCATAGTAAATTATGGGTGAATTTACCCAGTTGATATTAAGAAACCAAATGAACAAATCCAAAGCAAGCATTAGTGGTGTCTGTAAATAAGACTGCCAGATCAAAATACATAATAAGTAACAGTTCAATTAAATGGTGCTTGGCGGAAAAATTTCACAAATGAAAATAGTAATTGTCTTGAGAACACATTGGGAAATTTTGCTAGGTTTGATCCCAGCCTCAGAATTCCTTGCCTGGGTTTTTTCTCACTTTACTCTTGACTACTTTCTAGAAAAATCGACCAACTTTTGGTAGAGGGTATTACTGACCAATTGCTTCAACATCATTGTTTCTTGCCTGAGTACTAACTTGTTAGTACTATGAAATTAAGGAATCAACTCGCTTTAGCAGTGTTCAGAACTATTATGACTTTGGGGCCTTCTAGAAAAGAACAGACTGGAGTTGCTAATTCTCATGGGTCATGGTGACCCTTACCATCCATAAAATGTTAGCTCATTAAAGATAGATTTAGATTAGTTAATTTATAACTGAATTATCAACTCTCCTAACCCAGGTTTAACAAAATAATTTAATTCTTAACTTTTGCAAGTTTCTACTGCCATAAAAAATAAAGTGTCAGCAAAGTAAAGTGTGAAAAAATATATGCAGTTTACGCACAAATTCATGTAAATCAATAGCCTTCATAAGCTAAATAGATATTATGAACACAAGACCTTAGATTGTCATTTATAAACTTTTAGACATTATTGTTATTTGATGTAAAATAAATGCTTTACCAAATTTTTCCATTTTATTTACAATAACAACAAATATTTACATATACCAACAACCCTTGTTTAACCTCAACATGAAAAAATACAACACAGCTTTTCTATGGACAATAGTTCATCAATGGAACAACAGTATTTTTCGTGAAAGGTGTCCGACATAATGCACAAGTCTCCAGAGCTCCGTATGAGCATTGCATACAGAAAATATGACCGCATGGCAACGCACATGGCTGCACAATCTCTTCCAAACATGCTACGCAAGATTTGTTGCTTTCAACTTCATTAGGGAAGTCCCTCATTTGATCAATGTGTCTTTTAGCTTGGTGTACACTCTGGCCACAAGAAACAAAGGCATGTAGCAATGTAACAATGCCTAATAGTCGTAAATGAGCATAATAAGCGGCAGCGGCAGGTCTCACTTGGACATAATCTATGCCTGCTGCTGTCTTTCCTAGTTGAATAGGACCTCCGTTTATATAGCACAAGGCACGATGTATATTTTCAATCTGAGGCACCATATTTGTAAGTGCTTTCAAAAGTACCAAAAACGAATTTTGTACTGCAGGTCTTAGCGATGAATTTTGTTCCACGGCATTTTCTGCGTAGCGGAATAACCTTCTTGTTAAATTTTCACCGAATGCAGATAGGGCGATGCTCAAAAGTCGATTACAGAATGATGGAAGTTTATTGTAAGTTTCGTCTACTTGAACTATGCCGGAGTATTCTTCACCGAGCGTCTGCAGGTCTCTTAAAGTTGTGAAGGATTTGTAGAGCAGTGAAGATATTGGAACAGCTTTGGAGGCCCGATTTGAAGGCATAAGCCTAGCCAGAGAGCCCGCCAGTTGTTTTTGGTAGAGATCGTCCTTTTGCCATGCTCGGAGCACCTCCGCTGGCTGCGCCGTGGGCAATGCCATTTTAAAATTACTTTTAGTTGAAATAAAGCTTTAAACTACGTCAATAGTCATGAATAAAAAAAAAACAAAAAGTCCGTGCTTTTCTTTTGGTTTTGACATGACATATTATTATTTTGTGACATTGACATTTCACAGTCGCCTCTTTCTTTATTAGAAAGACAAAGGAGTATTCATTCATACAGACAACCTAGTGTTAAAATAACATTTGACTTATCGACTCAATATTTATCAAGGGGGATTTATACTACTCGATCTTAAACCTATTTAACTATATTTCGAGGAGTCGCGCTGTCATCGTTCATCCACCATTACTTCTCATATTTCGTTTTCTAGAATTTTTTTACCGTACAACGGCAAAAACTACTAGACACTGGCAAAATTGTCCTCCGATGGACAGAGCCATATTTTTTTAAAGAAACAACAACAACTATATTTCAAGTGAGTAAGACCCTACGGACACAACATACCCATGGTCCCCACCATTTAGTTAGAGGGGCCACAGACTACTAAGAGATACTAACGCATGAGGGAGCTTGGGCAGTCTGCCATAAGCTCCCCAGTATGTTTCACCACACTATTGAACGATAAGAATGATTCAAGTATCGCGTACCCTATATCACTTTTTATTCTAGAAATAGTTTAGTAAGTGTTGACACAATGACTATTTGAGACATAACATATTGGGACAACCACGGAAGAACTAAGGACGCTGAAGGTGTATTTTAGACATTGTAGTCTGTAGCAAAATAGAATAAAACAGTACCTATTTTTGTTACTCAATATTTTTTTATTTTATAATACAGGAAACATTGTTTATGTTGTATAACTTATTTACATTTTAAAATTTAGAAACAGCACTGCTTGTGTACGTATTTCTTTAATAAGAGCCTTTGCACATCGCATTTCTTAAATGCGCCCTCGACGCGCGTTGGCAGGACGTTTTTTTCTTTCTATACTTAGAGCATCCAAACAACTCGCGTGCGTATCGCTTTAGTCTCCCCAAACCTATCGACGCGGAATCGGCTTTAGCGGATCAAAAAACTCTTGTCCACGCAATAATGATTAAAGCGAAAAAGACGTCGATCGGATCGGCCGACGGGAAACGACGTCTACCGACGGGAAGACGTCTTTTTCGCTCTTATTGCGTGGACATTAAGCGTTTTTTTGGTCGGCTTAAGCCGATTCTGCGTCAATAGACGTGGGGAGACCATTAGTATCGATATAAGTCAACGCACGTAAAAAGAGCTCTGGGTGGCTAGTGGAGAGGATACGTTTGCGCATCTGTCAACTAACAAGCCAATGGTGTGACGGCCGTACGCACACGCTCCTATGCCCCCTCCCGCGTCCCGCCAATTTGGACCGTATTTCGCTCACTCACTGCGCAGGTATGTCGCCAGCTCTTTTTACGTGCGTTGATTTGTACAAACTCGAGACAACGGCGCGATTGCAAAACACTGTGTAGAAAGGCCCTTATGTAATTAATTGAGTAGTAAAGTGGATGTTATATATCTAACCATGCTTAGAAAATGCAATCCAATCCTATATTACATATTGAATTTTAGTATCGGATAACATTCTGATTTGTGCAGACTTTAAAATTCATTAATGTAATAATTTCAGATGCAAAATTTCAACTGCAATGAAACATGAAATTAGGAATGGAACTAACTGTTCCTTCATAATATACTTAAGCACAGATATAGCTTACACTAGATTACGCAAATGTATCTACTTCGCGTGTCCAAACCCCGACTAAACGTCGAGTTTGGCCCCATACAAAGACTGACCGCTAACTGACTAATCATGACTAGTGACTAACTCGTGCCCCACGGCGCGGGCGGGCGGCGCATTTGGATCGATTTTGCGCGGACATCGGGGAATTCACATCGCTAATTGGCTCTTGAGACGTCACAGTAGATATAAAAAAGTGATACGGTTGGTTTTCATACAGATTGAAGTGTTTGCGTTATCTAGTGTAATCTGTATCTGTGCATGGCAGTCTAATAATGTCCGAGTACGCACCTAGAGGTGGTAGAAGTCTTCTTTTTAATAGCACTCGAAATGAAGGTGGAGGGTCAAAAAGAATAGAGAAAGCGAAAACCTAGTGTCTGAGCTCAATATTATTGGAGAAACCAAAGCGTCCCGATTCCGGTGGCTAGGACACGTGTAAAGATTGGGAAAGGATTGAGCTGTGAAGAGAGCATACTTGGAATGACCAACAGGATGTATACCGGATGGTTGTCCCAGGTACCACTGGAGGGACGAGGTCCAAAGATCCAAAATCTCGGGGTCAAAGGCTGGTAAGATCGTAAAGGATGGCGTAGTCAAAATGATAACTGCCAAGACAGGCCTTTTCCAAAATTAGAAATTCCAACTTCATATCGTGCCATCCCGCTCACGCTAATAGTATTTAATAAGAGTAAGTGGGACAGTATGATACGAATTTCTAAGCGTTTGAGTTCCAATAACACCCCAGACTCCTTAGTCTGTTTCACCAACGTTTGTTAATTCTCCACGGTATCACATTATATCTGTCATAAGATTATATTGTAAAACTTTTTTTAGATAAAAAAACAAATGCAATTAACAGATAACAAGATAATAAGACGTACAAAGGCGAACTTAACCCTTAAAGGGATCTCTTCCAGAATATTCCAGACAGAATCAGGTACTTGTCCGAAAGCGGTTGCCTCACGAGGCTACGCGCTAAAGCTTTTCGATGGAATAATGTCACTAGAACATTGTCTGTGAATGTCATTATCAACTTTCGGCGAATATTTAACTCGTGGTATTAGTATATGACGTTGTGAAAGAGCACATGCGCCGCGCTTCTTGGGCCCCTCGGGGGGCGCTGCGTGCGTCAGAAGTACTGGCGGTAGGTGTGCCTGTGTGCGTGTCACGTGCGCCGGCGCTTGGCGGGGGTGGTCGCCGGCGGGGTCGACGTGTTCGCGCGCCGGCGCCCGCGGCGACCGGCCTCCTCGTCTATGAGGGGAGAGTCCCAGCCTGGAGAGAAACAAGTTTTTATAAAAAAATGCAGTTGTCTTCTTTTATATAATGTATAGTAAATCGAACTTTACAGGAGAAGCTAATAACAGGAAAAAAAATATAGTTGTTATTTCTATTGTAATTTTTCATAATCATAACCCAATCCTAACAACTCTAACGGCTCCAATTTGACGCAAACTTTATGGTTAAAAAGATACGTGCGCTTATAATTCAGACAGCTATATCTGTGGAACAACAATGACTGATCTTACTACTTATAATTCGTACTTGAGTAAATCTGTAAATCTTACCCTAAATCCAGGGAAAGATTGACAGATTTAACTGATTTTTCTGTTGCTGTTTTACATTTAATTTTATCTGATGTCAGCTTACTTACCTGACACTTTAGTCTTCGGAACCCTTTCCTTCTGTGACGTAGATTTCCTGCCGCTAGAGCTGTCGCGAGGTCCCGACGCGTTTGAATCCCGAGAGTCGCGTCGACGATCTACAACAAGAATAATATAGGATTCAAATATGATAAGTTTGTTTTAAGTTTACACTGCTATTTTTTATCTTTACCTACTCAGGCTGGATCAGTATAGACTCCGAAGTGCGAAACTCGAACTTCATATGTTGCCGTCCCGCTGACGCTTATGTCATTTCATACGCGAGTGAAAGGGACAATGCGATACGAACTTCAATTTTCGAGTTTCGTAGTAGCCCCTCAGATTGGGCCGGAAGAGCCCTAGTGGCTCCTTACAATCTCAGGGCTTGAGACGAGGTGTTGCAAGAGCGGGGACCTAGCTTACGAGGGTCCACTATCCTACCTACCGCCTGGGTTGCGGTAAGTCTCGCCAGAGGGCCTACTCCGAAGTTCGAACAATACTGCCTCTGGTGGATACAGTTGGCGTTCTAAAGGGGTACCCTTGTTCATTATAATGGTCTGTATTCCTCACCATAATCCTTGTCGGACTTCACGCTAGGAGTGTCCGTGGACGCGTGCGAGCTGCCGCTCTCCTTGCGGGACTTTGCCCCCGGCGCCCCCGCGCTGTCCTTGCGACCTGGCGGCACAACTAATCTGGTGTTACTACAAGTAAGTCTACAACAACCTCACTTTTAGGATGCTGATAGAAGGGCGGTTTCAGACTAGCGTTTTCTTCTGTGCGTTGGCGTATGCGCTTCGTCCGACGCATGTTTCTATCTGCACCTGACCATAAATTGGAGTTGGATGGCGTGTGCAAGCGTGGCGTGGCGTCGGGTTTTAAATAGCATATCCGCACCTTTAATCGAAAGCGCGTGGACTCGCTCATATCTGCGTGTTCAACGCTCGAAGAACACTAAACCGCACCTGTACGCGCTTCCAAATAGGAGCTCATACGCATGAATGAAACGCTAGTCTGAAATCGCCCTTAAATTCAAAATATAGGTCGTTTAACACTGGTACTTTAAAAAATAGTATGAACCATTATGTTGAGTGAGTGACAGGAAATTTATGGTTAATGCGATGAAATAGTTCTTAGGTCGCATTGCGTAATTAAATACGTAATGTGATTGCCCATTATGACTTAAGACATTAAGGGGATGTTTCACCACCCATTGATTAATTTTAACTCACGGATAAATGTAATGCCGTCTCCGTCTATTCGAACAAAACAAACAGAGACGGCATCACATTTATCTGTCAAATAAATTTAATTAATGGATGGTGAAACTTGAATACCTATTGAATATTATGTTTAGTCGCATATCATCGTGAGAGTGATGATGGCTAATTATAAGAGCGCCTGTGATTGTATGGGTAATTTTGTCTAGAAGAAAACCGCGTTTTAGGGAGGTCGTTTCATTTTGACGAATGGCAGAACTATCTCAAAGGCAATCTTCGCTTAGCCCAGGTATTCCGTATAATAAAACAATACACTTACAGACATGCAGCAAAAATGACTCAGGATTGTTTGTCTCTGTATGTATATCAAAACTTGTTTGTAAACTATACTCAGCGGCACAAAATTTGACCTACTCTCCATAAAAAATCACATATTACTGAGTACATTTGAGAGCTAGATTTTTTGCCGCTCAGTATTATATTGAATGCCTTCACCTAATTTGAGAAGTTTACCACGGCATGCCTATTTATTTTTCACCCAAAACCATTTCATGCATGCATTCACCTTATTCTTGCCATTTCTCGCATCTCGTCACATAAATCTTAAATTGAATTAAAAAAAAAAAAAAATTCATTTTAAAGTTACATACACAAAATACAAAATATAAATGTCAGAATGTGTAAGTATCTTATTATTATAAATATATAAACATGGTATTTCAAGTACATATATGAATAAGTATACCAAAATACAGGATCCCATTATAGTAGTATCATAGCAGCAGTAATATCATAATATGATTATTTTTTATACAAACTAAAACATGGTCCTTGCCAAAACTAAAAATAAAATTTTGTCAAAAAAATTATCTAGTTAATCACTGACCATGTAGAACAGATGCACTGAACAGAAGCAGGGACTAAACACATGCAGAGAAATAACTATTAATTTTCATTGCATTAATTGCGGCTAATTTGTGAAACTTGTAGGAGGTGACTGATATATTTTAACAGGCATACCCATAAACAAGGATATGTATATGGTACTTGCACATAAGTAATTATTTGAACTTGTTATAGGAAATAAATACACATTAATTTAGAAAAATTATGTTGCTGAGCCCAAAATGCATCAAATTAGTTATTTTTAGTTTAAGGCATAAGGGTTTTTTTTCGAGGCTTAAGTGCACCTATGTCAACTACATTTGATGAATAAATCAACACAGCCTAATGCATTAAACCCTTAAATTTATCTTGCATTACGCCATAATAATGCTCTGAAAAAATTGAAACAACCTATCATTCAACCAGCTGCTTTTGATTACTGTAATTAATAGATGCCACCTCAGAAAAGGATATACTTTACATTCTCATGTTAGCCTTATATTAATAAACAAACTACACACCATAAGGGGCGGCCACATACACTCGGAATTCCGATTCAGAATTCCGTAAATACATCACACACATATTATTATGTTTATTTCAACTTGGAATAATTCCGAACGCACATGCCACTATAGGGAATTCCGAATTAGAGAAAACTTCAGATGGGAAACTACTGTTTGTATGTAGTAGGTCCATAGATTTGTGTGGATTTAGTGTGTTCGAAATCCCAAATCGGAAATCCCGAAACGGAATCCCGAATGTATGTGGCTACCCTAAGACACCCCATGATACTGTAAACCCTGCCTCATCAGTACTAACAAAAACAAATGAATACAATGACTGAAATGATTTAAAAAATCTGCTGTCACATTAGAGAATAAGGCTTTCATATTCATATAGGCAATTTGTTCATCAACCACCTCTTTCTAAAGTAGAGATTGGAGCTGTACTATACACCATACAGTTGAAGAAACTGAATTCTAAATAAACCTGTTGTGCAATCAATGACTTTATTTTTGTAATTTTGGATCAGCACAGTTCATCAGTATTAATATCTGCCACTGTTGTATATGCAAAAATATCTGACACATCCTACCGGCTCTAGAAATAGAGTTGTATCAGATATTTATGAATGCTTTGTTGAGTCAGATATTGATGCAGGTGACTGTACTCTAAATTAAAAGGTGATTGAAACTAGTAATACAAATAGGCAAATCACAAATAGCTATGTGCCACTATGGTCTGTGATGCGTTCTCACTGGCGTAGCTACCGGAGGGCTAGACGGGGCAGTACCCCGGGGCTCCCCAGCTCAGGGGGCCTCTCGAACTGACTTATATACTATAAATGGCAAATCTGGAGTATGTCAAATTTGAAACACAATGAATATGGGACAAACTATTTTATATAATTTAGTAGAAGTGTCCATATAACTCTATTCCCATCGGGTTTCCCAATATTTACAAAATAGAACAACAACACAGACAGAATTTACGAAAGATGTAAGCGATCTTTGCTTCGACTTTATTACGAAAATATCTGATGCCACGCCACTGGTAGGGGCCCTAGTTTATTTTTTGCCCCAGGGCCTTTGGTTACCTAGCTATGCCACTGCACATTCTACAAGTTAAGGTGGAATCTTTTCACATACACAGTAATCCAGTTTCCTCAATTGTGGCAATGAGGTGTTGCCAGTACCAACACACTTGCATAATAACTGGGACAAACAAATTGTAGATAGAGTATTGCACACTTTTTTAGCTACATTCTTTCATATGACAGCAGAAATGCCATGACCAATGTAAAATAAATTAAATGCTACCTTTTGGAGTACTGTCTTTAGAGGCAGTGCCTCGAGAACTGCTTCTTGGAGTGGAGGGCTTAGGCGAGGAGCTTCGGACTTCAAGATGGGATGCTAAATCAATTGAAATCAAGCGGTTTAAATTTAGAAAAAAATTGCTTTGCAGTTAATTATTTAAATATTAAGATGTAAGTTATTACCTTCACTGTCATCAGGCAAGATACCATCTCTGCATTTCTGTTTGATTAGGGCTCCAAATTCGTTCTCGGGCAAGCTGAAAGCCACCTCGTGATTTGGAAAAGGTATAGGTTCTGTATCATCCAGCATAGACACGTCATACAGGGACTCCAAATGTTTCCAAATATCCTGCGTAGAAATCTCCTTGGTTATAGAATTGGTCAGTTTTTCCCAAATACAAGCCATTTGGAAGTGTTTGTTGATGCCAACCGGCTTGTGGTTTGCCATTGCATAGAACAATTGAATTTCCATATCGACGTCCCATTCGACTGCGTCCGCCGGTTTAAGTTCGGCTTCTTCTTCGCTAGACACCATTTTCTGTCACAAAAGCTACGATGCTATTTCGTAAATAATACAAGTCAATACAAAAACAAACAAGGTATACTGACTAGCGTACGGCGCTCGTCGCGCACCATTTGCGCACCATTTTTAAGGTACGTCAATCATATTTTATACAAATTTGACATTGACAGTGACTAATATTGATTTTCATTCGTTCGTTTGCTCACTAATGTTTGTCTATGGTTATTTAAGCAGTTTATAGACGATTTTGTCAAAAGAAACAAAATCGATTTCAATTCATAATCGATTATCGGCAAAAAACCGAAAAGTGAATGGCACATCTCTAGGTAAACTGCAAGTACTTCATGCTTCATTCAACTGTCAAATCGGCGGCATACCTATCGGCAAATGTTGATGGTTATTACATGATAATTAGCGTATTATTATGTTATTTTCTGTGTTATTTGATGCCTTCAATTAAGTTAATAGTGTTATAACATTATGGCGAATCACTACGAGGTGCCCAGCTGGTATGTACCCGATTATCTTGCGCTCATAACCGCCAATGAATAAAATTTAATAACATGCATCATTGGTCCTATCGAACTACTTTTTCGTCTTCTAAACCAAATGTGTTTAGCAACATAAAACTATATTTATCGCCCATAGTAGAAAATAGCACGATCATCATCCATATTTTAAGAGTTGCGTTAACCTTTGACTTCTTTTATTTACAGGGCTGGTAAACCTCCTACTGGTTTGCATTTGGACGTATTGAAAGGTGATAAACTGATCCAGAAGCTTATGCTAGATGAAAAGAAATGTTATCTATTTGGTCGGAACCCTCAGATGAATGACTTTTGTATTGACCATGCCAGTTGCTCCAGAGTTCATGCTGCGTTTGTATACCATAAAGACTTGAACAGAGCATTCTTGGTTGATCTAGGGAGCAGTAAGTATCGATTTTATAACTTAGTGTCTCTTGCCTCTAGTCTTAAATGAACCTTAAAATTCGGAAAGTGTTCTAGAGCATTCTTAGTTGATCTAGGGAGCAGTAAGTATCGATTTTATAACTTAGTGTCTCTTGCCTCTAGTCTTAAATGAACCTTAAAATTCGGAAAGTGTTCTAGAGCATTCTTAGTTGATCTAGGGAGCAGTAAGTATCGATTTTATAACTTAGTGTCTCTTGCCTCTAGTCTTAAGTGAACCTTAAAATTCGGAAAGTGTTCTAGAGCATTCTTGGTTGATCTAGGGAGCAGTAAGTATCGATTTTATAACTAAGTGTCTCTTGCCTCTAGTCTTAAATGAACCTTAAAATTCCGAAAGTGTTCTTTCACTTGCTAAAATGGCCCCAAATTAAAATGGCCCCAAATAGATGAGACAACCCAACAAGCTTCTATGAGTATGTGTTAGTAACTTAGTAGTAGAACATTATTTTTTTTTGCCTTCAACAAGTCGTGCCATTACCTCATGAGGGTACTTCCCATTGGTAGCAATTTAGTAGTGATACCATTATTACCAGAGTATGTAAAAAATCCTCCGTGTCCTTGTGTCTCAAGCTGAGGGTTTTTGCTGAATAATCTTCACCACTGTAAAAAAAAACTGTGCTAATTTTCTCAATTTATAATTATTTCAATTCCAGCTCATGGCACATACATCGGTCAGATGCGTTTGGAGGCCCACAAACCGACGCAGCTACCCATCGATTCAAATTTCCATTTTGGAGCATCCACAAGAAACTATATTATAAGGTATGAGCTATTTATTGTAACTTTCTTAAACTGTAGCTCCAAAAGTGTAATCTGTGTTCATCCTTACTAATGTCGTAAATGCGGAAATGGCTCTGTTTGTCTCTGTTACTTCTTCACACTTAAACTGCTGAAGTAATTAAGATGAATTTTGGTATGGAGATAGTTTGGGACTGTGGAAAGACCATGAAATATTTTTTATCCTCAAAAATTGCTTAGCTCCTGCAGAAGTGTATAATAAATAAAATATGATCATGTACTTTTTTATAATTCTTTTACTATTCTTTTGTGCCTTATCACTAATTAATTAATTTAATTTTATGACCTCAATATGAAATAGCGTGGAAATAACAGATAATTGTCATACTTGTCTTATCCTGGTATGCCCTTATCTATAACATATTATATTACAATAACAATTTCCGTTGGCATATTGGCTGTTAGCCTGCCCTTTTTCAAGTTTGGCAAACTCTAGCCTAGCTGTTGTTGTATACAAAGTAACCTCTGATTCAAACTGTTCAACATAACCTAATTCTTATAGGATGACTTGTGTGTCTGCCAGTCCAATCCGTCTGTCACAGCCAATTTGCTTTGAAACTTGTTTTGCTCCTTTTTTGCTCAGACGGATTGAGTTGAAAATTGGTACACATATGTTGCCACATAATTTTTGATTATAGTACTTGAGGAGAGCAACAATTTAATTTTACCTCCTCTTTGTTGTTGGTCTTTATTTGGAAAATATTGTCTATTTTCTTGTTCAAAACTTTTTCTTTAATTCTATGGTATTGACAAATAATTGTCATTTGTTGATAGCAGATTTGAAATGTTTACTTTCAAAGTTTTGTCATTTTATTTATTTTAGAATTTTAAGAAATTTTCATTGGATTTGGTCATAATGTTACTATGTGTTAGATATTTGAAATAATTTCTTTGGGCGTTATATTTTAAGAATGGATATAGACGAAGAAGCGGAGAAGGCTGCTAGAGCTAATACGTATTTATTGTTCCTTTTCACTTTGCATTTTGTGTCAAGTCATGGTCAGAGCAGTATATTTTAATACCAAGTCCTTAAGTGTCAAAACATGAGGACCAGATGACCCAGTGATGTGAACCTTAATGCTTTAGGTTCCGGGTTTGATCCAAGGTCAGGGCAGATATTTGTATAAAAAAATATGAATGTTTGTTCTCGAATCTTGGGTGTTTAATATGTATTTAAGTATATCTATCCATGGTCGAGTAACTACCCATAACACAAGCTTTGCTTACTTTCGACCAGGTCAGTTGGTGTCAAGTGACATTTATTTATTTATTGTTATACAGGGAGCGGCCGACCGGGAACGCGCGAGGCATAATGGAGGACTTACCGAGTACAGAGACAGAGGGCGCCCTCCTCGGCCTCCCGGAGACACAGACAGAATTAGACGTGAGTTCAATTCTTTTTTTTTTACAAGATTTTATTTGACTAGCAACATTCATATAGTTTTTGTGAGCCAATTCTGTCCCACTGCTGAGCAAAGGCCCCCCCCTCGATACTTCCACTGCTTTCTGTCCACTGCATACAAGGGCCAGTCCTGATGTTCATGCGTATTTTATAATTTTCATGATTCGCAAAGGGGCGTCCATTAACTGGGTAGTTTCTTGGCTAAAAAAATATTATTTTATTTACCTCCTGTTTCACCATCCATTGATTAAATTTATTTAACGAATAAATATAATGCCGTCTCTGTTTGTTTGGTTCGAATCGACGGAGACGGCATCACGTTTATCCGTTAAATAAAATTAATCAATGAGTGGTGAAACAGCCCCTTAGTCCATCAGTTACAATCTAAGTTAGATTAGGTATCAGAAAATATTGGCCGTGACGTCGTGCCGTGCGATACTTTATGCCGCCTCCACATGCTTGGTGTTTGCCACAAATACCAAACACTGACCACAATCACCCAGCACAAACACGGCATCCCCAGGCTTGGCGAACATGCTAGTATATGTCGGATTGGCAAACATGGCGGACGACGAGCTTGTTGTGGCAGCGATTACTTTCGGGTTGACCTATTTTTATTTAAAAAGAAAGCGATATTAAATTAAACAAAAAAGAAGGGAACCAAGACGTTGGTGGATGATCAAAATTCACAGAAATCGTACAAGGAAAAAAAACATACATTTTCTATATTTAAAGACTAAGACTGAAATAGAATAATATTTTTTTTACTCAGGAAACTAGCAATACTACAATGTGTTTGTGGGTAGCTTCTGCAAATAACTTTATTGTTTAATGTAACGTATGTGAAGGTAGTTTGCTCTTTAATTGAAGTAACTTCATACCCTAAGCTCTATGTTAAAAGGCCGTATCGTAATAACAAAAAAAAACCATCAAATCGCGTCGGTTTTCTGACAAGTGCCATATCACATTTATTTGACATTTGTGTATGGAATTCAATTCAATCCATGCGATGATTCCGCCGATGTCGAGGTACTTGTGTAATGGAACTGATTTATTTAAATTAGCCAATCGCAAGCAAGAATGTAACGTCAAACGCACGTCTTAACAATGGCGCCGTCCAGTGTATGGAGGGTAGATGTTACGGACAACTCGAGTTGCAAAAGTGTCTACATAGATGTATTGCGTAATGGTTCTCCATCATAGTTATTTTATCGGAAGAATCGTACTCTCTCAATTAGCTTTAGTACCCATCGTACAACCGTTTTGACATTTGACACTAAATAATAAAGTTCCATAATAATGGATAAGAAAATGTCACTCATTTAATACACTAATTGATTGACGCTTCGGGTGCCGTCGTATTTAGTAAATAGCAGTTCCAAATCCCTCCACAGTGGAGCTAGAGTAGCAAAGCAGTGACGCAGGAGGTCAATCTATTTGATGCATTAAAGAAAATATTGAAAATTTCGATGTATTTTTTTCAGAATTTAACGGAATTCAACACAGCACACAACCGGCGGATCTCAATGTTGGGAATATCAACGGATGATGGCAGCGACGTCATGAAGGTGAGGAGTCAATTCTGGTCTGAGGGCCTACGCTAGCCGACACGGTTTGCACACGCCAGCTAGCATAGGCCCTAAGTGTTCCATAGTTTGATGCTATGAAACCGCATTACTAGCTGTCGCCCATCGTTCTCTCTCGCTTATATCGAATACGAGTATCTGTTTACTACTTCATTCTGTCAGCTATCACTGTTATTTTTGCTTTTGCTTAATCATCAACATCATAACAGCCGTAGGACACCGGCTATTGGACATAGGCCTCCCCCATTGTAGCCGGGCGTCTGCCGGGCACTCTTAACACCACTTGCCTTGTTGTTAAAGCGACCGCTAGCGGGAACTAGCCTGGGTAAATTGTGCTCTTTCATCTTCATGAAGGTGGCAGGGGGGTTTCCAATACTAGCCACGCTTGCCAAGCAGGTTGGTTAGCACAGTATAGTATGTAAAGGTTGCCAAGAAGATGCTGCTGCCCATCTTCTGGTATCATCACTCAGCTGGTTTCTAACGGGGGCCCTCGGGAAGAGAGGGACAACATAACTCCGGTGCTCCACGGCTAACTGTGCTTCTGCTCCAATCCCACTAATATTATAAATGCCAAAATTTTGTAACTCCGTTTGTTTGTTTGTGTGTTGATCACGTCTAAAAACCATTGAACCGATCGTGATGAGATTGCATATTTTCCGTGGAATAGCGGTAAACGAATTGTACTGAAAAATCTTATTGGTTTGTAATCTTGCATTCTCTTTCTTCTCGCGCCGTCAAACTGCCACCCCACGCTCTAGGGATGTACGTCACTTTTAGTGCCGTGCCATTCTACGGTACAGTTGACGCTTTCATAACAGTATGTAATTTGTTTCCAGCCCCCTACGGGCACGAAGCGCTCGGCCTCCATGCCGGCCGGCGTGCCTAAGAAGCAGCGCCGCAACGTCTCCTTCAACGAAGAGGTGGACATTATCAACCCAGAAGACATCGACCCCACCATCGGGAGGTTCCGGAATCTGGTCAAGAGCACGATCGTGCCCAACGCCAACAATCCGCCGAGGAAACTCAAGCTGCAGAGCGCTGATGAGAGTGAGTGTTTAATTATACATTTGTCTATTACTAGCTTTTGCCCGCGGCTTCGCCCGCGTGGAATTCGGTTATCGCGCGCTGTTCCCTCTGGAACTGTGCATTTTTAAGGGATAAAAAGTAGCCTATGTCACTCTCTGGCCCATAAACTATTTCTATGCCAAAAATCACGTCGATCCGTCGCTCCGTTTCGACGTGAAAGACTGACAAACACACAAACATACCAACACACAAACTTTCGCATTTATAATATAAGTATGGATGCTGTTCTGGAAGATGACATGGTTTTTTAAAAATTTCTTTCTTTATTATTGCCCGCGACGAAATTACGTCGCACCAATATTTTGATTATTTATGCGCAGCTTTATCTAAGAAAACTTTGACGCTTCATTAACACATTCGGCCCCAGTGACATAACCATTCCCTTTCTAGTTTGAGTTGCCGGGGCCGAACCTGTTAAGACATTTAGACGCTTGCTTGAAATACATTTTCTGGCCACTACGTTCTGTGCAAAGATCGGCTACGTCAGCCATGTAAGGGCTAAACATCCCAACCCATAAATGCTTTAGCGATACGCAGACTCAAGTCACTGTAGCTAAAAACATCATCATCAGCTTATAGCAGTTCTCGGCTACACGCATCCAGCTTCTACTAGCAGCCTTTCGCAGATCGTCACTCCACCTGGCCGGAGGGCGCCCTACACTACATCTGCCAAGACGCGGTCTCTACTCAAGAACTCCAGAGGTTGTCGGTTCGTCGAGAGATATGACCAGCCCATTGCCACTTCAACTTGCTGATTCTCTGAGCTATTTCGATGAGCCGAAAACGGCTAGGTATAATTATTATTAAATGACTACAACGGCTTTAACTTGTGAATATTATTTGTTTTCCAGATCACCACCAGCACTCGCTGCGACTCCAGGAGTTGTCCCGCGGCGCGGCGTTGTACTCAGACCTACCGGCGCCTAGCTCTCATCTTAGTCTCATCGGGGCCAGGTACAGTCACTCGTACTTACAACCTTAACGGGAGAGGGCGGACGAAGTGTCTCCGTTTCAGCTTACGTGTGTGCGTGCGTGCGTGTGCCTGTGTGTATTCTAGTGATGTAACGAATGAAATTTTTTGAACATTCGCGAATGCGAATATTCAGTTTTTCGTTCTGGTGCCAATTGTCAATGGCAGTCTCGTTCTTAGAACGAAGTGCGTTCCGTTTGTATTTTGATCCGAGAATTACCGAGTTTATAAGAACGCATCGCAAAGTAAATAAATAAATAATACCAAACAATTAAGTGAAGACTGTTAACGTGATTACGAGTTCAAGTTATTTTTTCTTGTATAAAAACATTTTATTAACCTACTATTACCTATCTAATAATTGTAGTTTTTTCTGATATTCATATTCGCAAAACATTCGCAGAAATTTTGCGAATGCGAATGCGAATATTCGTTACATCACTAGTGTGTTCGTTATCCATTCACATAAGATGCTGGGCGGATTTGGATGAAATTTAGTATATAGCCTATATCTCGAGAGAGTAACGTACCTACAGACTACTTTTTATAATTGGGTAGTTTCCTGAAAAAAAAAATACTAGCTGTTGCCCGCGAATCCATCTGTGTAGACTTACGTTGCTTATCGCTATCCCGCGGGAACTTTGCATTTTTCCGGGTTAAATAGTGGCCTATGTCCTTCCTCGGGTCTCCAACTATCTCTGTACTGAATTTCCTCGAAATGTTCAGCGGGTGAAGCTTTAAAAGGTAACCGACAGACATAGTTACTTTCACATTTATAATGTTACGACGGTGGGTTAGGTGCTAATCTTTGATCATGCTTTTCGACCCCTTGGAGGCGTTTTCAGTAGGCTGGAATACCGTTTCAGGCCGTTTCAGAGGATGCTCTATCACATATTAGTTTATCAAAATTTCACCCAAGTTACCGTTCGTTGTTTTCAGGCGCCTGAAACATGTTTTCAGTCCGTTTCAGGCCACCCTCTATCCGATGACGCCATAACCTGAAAACCCGTTTTCAGGCGTTTTCAGGACCCCTTATGGGCCTCTGAAGTACATTTCAGTATATGGCGAAATTTTCCATAGGAGTGAAAGAGATAGCACGATTAGAAAGAGACAGCTATACTGAGAACATTCGAGAAGGTGTGTGACAAGGATAGCCTATATGTGTGAGAGAAACAGACTGATGATCCTGTTTCCGGAATATTCTAGTAACTGTGTGAGAGAGATAGCACATGAAAGAGACAGACCCTCTACTCGTTTCTGGAACATTCGAGATGTAGGTATGACGTCCTAGCTGGACTGTTCTCGAACTTTGTGGACCGATTCACCGGGGGTATATAAGCCGGGTGAGGTTGCGGCGGAGGACAGTTTCGAATGCGATACCGAGCGATAAACATCGAAGAGAATCAAAGCGACTTGTAAGTGAGTTTTAGAGTGCGAAATTACTGTGAACTGTTTTTAAGTGTTTTGTGTGAAAATAAATCCTACTCTTATTCATCGGTGTTAAAAGTGCTTTTCAATCACGAACCCACCCCACGAACGTAACAATAATATTAAGTAGGGGTTTAGTCCGGCCGATTATCAGATGGACAAGTATTTGTTTCTTCTGTCAATCAATTTGAATTGATTGGTTGTTCTTGCAGGCTGGGCCTGACGCTGCCTAATCCGGCGCCGGACGTGGAGCTAGAAGGACCGGAGCCCCACATCAATATACACCCGCCGCTGCCGCATTCTGGTACGTTTCTGGGTAGGAATCAACGAAAGCAAAATGTACGTTATATCGGGTGATATAACGTACATATAAGAAGCCGTGGTGGCCTAGTGGTTTGACCTATCGCCTCTCAAGCAGAAGGTCGTGGGTTCAAACCCCGGCTTGCACCTCTGAGTTTTTCGAAATTCACGTGCGGAATTACATTTGAAAGTTACCACGAGCTTTGCGGTGAAGGAAAACATCGTGAGGAAACCTGCACAAACCTGCGAAGCAATTCAATGGTGCGTGCGAAGTTCCCAATCCGCACTGGGCCCGCGTGGGAACTATGGCCCAAGCCCTCTTGTTCTGAGAGGAGGCCTGTGCCCAGCAGTGGGACGTATATAGGCTGGGATGAACGTACATATTGCACTCGTAACTGACATCACACAAGGGGTTTAGCCTTTCGACATCTGAAGACGTGTACAGATGTAGTGACTTGTGGTATCGTATTTTGTCGGAAACGTTTGTATTTGTCTTGTTCCGACAAAACACGATGGAAAATCACTACATCTGTAGCCGGTGAGTCCGCCACAGTCTGGGTTCCTTCCTAGTCGTCCATAGTGGATGTGTTCCACCCCATCCTATAAACACCTCATATAAAAAACCTAAAACAAGCATGTCATGCTTTGCCTTTGCCTTTGTACTTAGCACTTTATTTCTTGTAACCTTTTTGTATTTCCTTTTGGTACAATAAAGAGTATAAACAAACAAACATGAGACCGAGATGACGGTACAATTTGAATTCGGTGCAAATCAAAGTAAAAGTACGTAAAAAAGTAAAATCAAAGTAAAAGTACGTAGTTAAGTTATAGCTGCGTGGGAGTTTTAGCCGTACATTGCGCCCTGAGGCCATAAAACTGAGGAGTCTAGTTTATAATTGAATAATTTAACGTAATAGAAAGCCGGAAAATAAAACGAATGACGTAAAAATCATCAATATTTGTTGAAAAATAAGCAAAAGATATGAGCGATTGAAGTTTGCATGCCATCTCTTTATAGAAAATGAAATTTAGAATGTACTTTACATGACCGTCGTAGCATTTGATGTCAAATTATATGACTGACCTCTCTGTCTAATTGATAATCTTCGTGTTTTTTTTAATATATTTTAAAAATCTTTTATAACTCATTTGTTAAAAAATGAAAATGTATTAGAAAAAATAAAAAAATGCTTGCACATTCTCTATTAACGATTTTTGGAGTTCCATCTAGTGCATTAAAATATTTTATTTTTCTTAACAGCTGCAGAAGAATCTGGTCCGTCCAACGAGCCGAAGAGGAAGAAGTATGCCAAAGAAGCATGGCCGGGACGCAAGCCGGGGCTCATACCGGGAGTCTGAACCCTGTGGCACGCGCGCAACGGCTAGAATCGCTTGGACCGGTCAGGTTGAGATTGCTCGTTCATTAACTGTAATATTTTCCAAATTAATTGAAATAGAAATCTGAGAAGCGCGAGTTTGGGTCGAACACGAAGGGTTCTGTAACACCGTGCTACCATTATGCAGATCGAGCGCAAACCGGAGAAAAAAATAGGTTTTCTTTTGTATGGGGTCTTCTAATAATTACCTTTAATTTTTCTATTTTCTTTTTGTTAATTATTGTTTTAGTGGACACAGTAGTAATACATACTCTGAAAACTTCAAGTTTCCACTGTTTATTCAAAAGATACAGACCGACAGAAGTACATACGGATAGACGGATGAGCCAAAGCAAAGTGATTCCGTTTTGACAAAATGTGCTATTTAAGATTTTCTAAGACCTTTTTTAATATATACTAATAAAATAAAATAACGAGGTAAATTTTGTTTGTATCTAGATTATTTTTGGAACTAGTGAACCGAGTCCTAACAAGTTTGCCACTGATGGAAAACAAGACTATCCCACGACAATGTCATGTCTGTTTTTATCCCGCAAAAGTACAAAGTTCCCGCAGGACGCAGAGTTGCGGGCAACAACCAGTGTAAATGTATAAAAAAAGTCCTGATTGACTGATCAACGCCCCTTCCTAATCCATAAACCTAGAAAAAAATATCCTTTTATAGTGTACACAAAGCATAATGGACGGTGTTTACAAAATTCCCTCGCGAGACTAAGCTATTTAAAAAAAAGAATCGTTTTTTTGTGAATGAGCTTTCTGAGGTTTACAATTATCAATAAAAAGTTTATCTTCAAAACAATAGAACACGTAATTACGGTGTAATTACATAGCATTTTTATATATATTAACGTGAAATTGCACTGACGAGCAAAATAACGGGTCACTTTACATCATAAGATGTATGAAAACTGTATCATAAGCTTTGCTCGTCATTGTATAAGTTTATTGGTATACAGTCATGTTGGAATACACGGAGAGATGTGGGTCTAGCTGGGTCTTGTAAACAACTATCCCTATAATTCCCAGTTAAATGCTAGAGTGTTACAGCTCCCGCCTCCTATACCACAAATGTTATAAGTACTACAATACGGTATTTGACAACTCCTGATTTTGCCATATCTTAATATTATTATGAAAATATATATACACAAATAGTGTTTAGCGAAGAGAAAATTGAAATCGGTTGAAAATTGGATTTATAGTGAATTTTTGAAAAATCTATATACCTGTCTCTTTCTCAAACGCTTTTCTCTATGCAGCAAGTATGGCGGTACTGGCGTGTGACGTCACATGCCACTATGTCTTTCTCTGTCTAATCTTGAATTTCAAACCTTTATAACTTTGTTATTTGTAAAGGTAGCTTAAAATATGATTTTCTATTCGATAACAGGCATTGTGTAGTTTAAATTTATAAAACATACAAATTAGTCAAATACCGTATTCCATACCATTGTTAAGTTTCTCGTACAAAAAAGTGACTGTAACTTTTGTGATATTTTCGGCAGATGTTCATTAAAATTGTTTTCTATTTTGTCTGTGATTGCTGTATCAACACCAGTGATCATAAAATGACGTATGACAATTATGACAGCCCTAGAACTTCAATGAATTCTGCTAGCATTTTCGAACCCTTTTTATCAAAACACAAGCTTGAAAAATTGAACTGAAAAACAAAGTGACGTTACATTATTATCATTTTAATTAGGGTAAATATTTTGACACTTAAACGCTCAAAATAACAGATAAGTAATCTTCCATACTGAGAGGCCAATGTTGTTTACAATTTGTATTCAGATTGGTTTTTTGGAATCTTTTTGTATTCAAATCAAATTCCAAAAAACAATCTTAATTTGATTGCTTAATAACGATATCTCTTGTCCGGGTGAGCGGTTAGTTCCAATGGAATGCCGAAAGTTTCTCGATGAGGGCTACGGTATAGATGTCGCTAGCGTCACTGCTTAAGTGGCTAAATAAGAAACAAACAAGCTGGGATATGTGGTGCATAGGGGAAATTCGTGTCTGTACCGTTGACCAGCAGTGGTGTAGCGGTATAGCACGCGGTACGGAATACCGAGGACCTGGGTTCGATTCCCAGTGCTGGTCTTATTTTTCTGGTTTTTCTGTGCATCTATATTTCAGTTTGTATTTTCAATTTTTATTCAGTCAATTACATTTTAACATGGAACTATTGAAAGCTGTCATCGCAGTACAGACTACCCAAAGCTACATATTGAAATAAAAGGGCCGTGAAAGTAGTAACAGAGCAACATCAGTTTTATCTACTCTAGCTCGGCTTGGTAACAATGAGTTAGAAGATGTAAGGTGTAATTGATTAGGAATATTTAAGGAAATGGTTGGTTGGTTAGACACTAACCCTGTATAGGTTTTTCATTGAAATTTTTGATTCGAGCAATGTATGTATGGTACACTTGTCAATCACTATTATTAATACTGAAAAACATTTAAAGGGGATCACTTGTTCAATAAAATTAATCCAACCACCGGTTGAAATATTTCGGATTAGGCGCCTTGTACAGTCAAGTGTAAAGATCCCACTCAAATATATATCTTACCACGCCCTTATTAAGTCGGAATAGGGGTCTGTGGTACATATTTTTCAAGGGTAAGATAAGTCCATATTTTTGCACTTGACATATTGAAGAAATTTGCCTCGTCGAACTAAGTAGTAGGTAAAGAGAAACTGAAAAAAATTAAGTTGCACTCGAATTATGTGTACTGGATTACTAATATACCTAATTTTGTTTAAAGTCGTGTAGTTTCTCTACAACACATCTTTGACTTATTTGAAGTATCTCGTAAGAGAATGAATGAATTTTATTGTTTGTAAAAATGATTCGAGTCAATAATAGTTTAAGAGCTGTGAAATATTATTTGTATAAATAAACTTATGAAGTATTTTACCTTTTGTTTTTATCCTTATTAAACCCCGACGGAAAAAGAGAAGTGTTATTATAAGGTTGACGGCGATGTCTGGCTGTGGCATCGTAGCTCACAAACAGATAGACTGAATTTGATGCGGTTTTTTACCTTTAAAAATCGGGCTGTTTTTGAGATGCTGAACTTTATAATGACAATGTAGGGGATCAAGTTTTCTAAGTGGTAGGTTGTTTGAATATGCCGCATCTGCTAACCTTAATCTCTTCACTGCCACAAAACGAACGAAGTGGCGTGCTCTGTACGCCACAGAAAAAATTGCGACAAATCAACTTTTTTTTTTATGCGACTGGATGGCAAACGAGGAGTGGGCCTCCTGATGGTAAGAGATCTCCACCGCCCATAGACACCTGCAACACCAGGGGGATTGCAGATGCGTTGCCAACCAGTGGCGATCCTTACATAGAAGCCCAAAAGCCGGGCTTGCCTTATAAAGCGAACAACGTCCAAACGAGAAAAAAAGTTCTAATAAAATCACTTTAATAATTTAGCGCGCTTTATTTTACGTAAAATAATAAGAATTGCATGGCGCGGCAGTGGCGCTGATTGCGACCGGCGGCGGCGCGGCGAGTCTACGCGGCGATAGTGGCCAAAAACGCAGTGATTATATACTCTTTTTGATAGTGGCGTACCTACATTGTAAATATCGTGGGCTTTTACGGGGCTTCCAAACGCTCTCTTCATACTTAGGAAAACGTTAGTTTTGCAAATATCTATGTATAGCTGCATATGTAGCACTTTCTTTGCAATTTTGAATCTGGCTTACGGTGTGAGGTTCGGGTTCGCGATTCACATTCGCTCACATGAGCGGAGCAAATCGATTTAATTCGTAGAAGGGTTCGCCGTCGACGGACACGTGGAGGACATCATCAGTGCAATGGAGACCTGCAAAATCTGACCAATCGCATTAGTTGGAATTCACATCTCATGCTCCCTTTGTAAAGGGTGAAAGGTCAAATTGTTGCTATCTATAAACTGCAGGTAGATAAAATGAAACCCTGTTCCCTCTTCACGTCATAACTTTAAGAACCAACTTTACCGATTTTATCCATGTAAATAAGTTTTCAAATGAGTTGTAGAAGGTTCTTGCGGAAAAAAAATCCGGATTGCTACCACCATCTTGCTCGCTAATCCTGCCGTGAAGCAGCAGTGCTTGCACTGTTGTGTTTCGGCGTGGAGAGTAAGACAGCCGGTGAAATTACTGGCACTTGAGGTATCCCATCTTAAACCTCTAGGTTGGCAACGCATCTGCAATACCCCTGGTGTTGCAGGTCTCTATGGGCGGTGGTGATCTCTTACCATCAGGAGACCCAGAAGGCGCAGAAAATAAAAAAAAATGTAGAAAATTTGACCACTGACGACTTTTCTAATGTAACCTTAGGGAGTTGAAATTTGGCACACGATAGCGAAATTCACGGTGTATATTTTGGGAAAGACCTGATTTCAATTCAATTGTTAGTTGATTCAATTTCAATTCAATGGTTACACCTGCGAAACCTCGGGTAAAAGCTATACTATAAATAAAATAAAATACATAAATATCATGGGACACTTGACACCAATTGACCAAGTCCCAAACTAAACAAAGCTTGTACCTACCTACTATGGAAACTAGGCAACGGATAAACATAGGTACTTATATAAATAAACTATAAATAAAAGCAAAAAACTGAACTTAGACTTCCAGTTTGCAAGTCCTTCACTACAAGTACCTACAATAGTATCTACACCGATCTTATTGCGCGTAAAATGTACAATTGTACACTAATAAAACATAACTCGAAACACGCGTTTTCCCCAGAGATGGGACCAAGCTAGATCGATTTTATGCCCCCAAACATGCCCAAACCACATAGTGAATTCATCGAAATCGTCCCCCCGCGTACGAAGTGCACAATTCGAACTTCGTATCTTGCCGTCCCGCTGGTGCTTATATTATTTAAGACGAGAGTGAGAGGGACAGTACGAGACGAAGTTCAAATTTTGTAGTAGCCCCGCCGATCCCGAGGTCTCTGATAGGTATAACTAAATAAATATACAATACAAAGAATTGCTCGTTTAAGGATATTATGTAGTATAATTAGATACCGACTTATTTTACGTTAAATAGCTTAAGTAAGACGGGATGTTAATAAAAAGTATCAATCAAGGACATTAGTAAGATGCTGCTAATGCGGATTGTCTTAAGCTAATGCGGATTGTCTTAAGCTAATGCGGATTGTCTTAAGCTACACTAGGTACAGTCAAACAAATTGAATCATTTACCAGGGTGGAACCTTTTAACAATGAACATGGGCAGAATGTAACATTTCGTCTGGCTGACGTAGTCATATTTGGTGTACTGAAGCCTCTTTAAAATATAAGGCAAAAAAACATTTCGTCGTCAGCTTTAAACTTTGCTTTTCATTTGGATACACGAATACTCGAATACTATACGAAGAAAGCTCCCAGAGTGATGAATAATTCCGAGTTTATGAACTTACAGACTTGGGGATTTGTAGCAGAATAAAGTAATTTCATTTTAGGAGTAAACTTGGAACCGAAATACGTCGAAGCTACTCGCGAGGAACTACTGGTTCTCGAGCACTCACAACTATGCCTTATTTTCTTATCGTTGCTTACAATACAAATTCAATACAGTAAAATACCTCTGTATTGAACACCAACACACATATACGAGTAGGTACATTACGTAAACCTACATTACTCAGGTACTCTATATTTATGTGTGTAGGTAATTTTACCTCTATATTTATGTAGATTTAGATTAATTTTAGTTTTCAACTGTTTAGATTTTTCATTACGTGTCCACTTTTGTTTCTGTTGTCCGAAGCTGTCAATCGTTGAAAGGTTAACTGGAATTGATTCGCTTTTACACATGGATCTATCAATGTAAACTCTTATTTTGAATGTGTTTATGTACAAATAAAGAGTTATACAATATAATACAATACTTCTTGCTGGGGTTATTAGACCAGTTTTATTATGTGGGAAAAAACGACAAACGAACCGGTTTTCCCTATACATCAAACCCTGACTTTAAATGCCCCACTTCTTTCTTACTAATTAGGTACCTACCCTTACTAATATATTACAAACGCGAAAGTGAGTTTATTTGTTGATTTTTTTGTTCTGTTCTGCTTTCACGCCTCTACTAAACCGATTGCCATTAAATTTTCAATACACTATTTTTAGAAGAACACTACGAAGAACGGAATAAATAATGGATACTTTTTATTTCGAAAAAACATGTCATTCCAGAGGGCGGCGATGTATAGTCAAGTGCAAAAATAAGTATCTATTCGAACCAGTCAAAAATATGTTACTACGGCCTTATTGCGTTGGAATAAGAGTCTGTGGTACCTACATATTTTAGAAACTTTGAATAAGTTCATATTTTTGCACTTGACTGTACATAAACTTCGCAGACGTAGTCGCGGGCAACAGTTAGTTAGCTATAAACAGGATGAAGGCTGCAGTAGGCCGAAAATTATGACTCGAAACTTCATTTAAAACTCGGCGAATTTTCACTCGACATTTTTTCCAACGGTAACGCGGACGTCCGATCCATCCATTACTCCTAACGGAGACGGATCGCTCCATCTCTTTGTGCTGAATATCAGATGGAGCTTCGGCTTCTACAGTAGCGACTTGTTTCGACACGGCACGCTGACAAGCATTGTTGGCCCAGATTTTAGGGTAGATACCCGGTTTTACTGAGAGGAAATTGAATAAAACTTTGTTTATCATTGACCATTATCTTAGTTGAATACCTGTAAATTAAATGAGAGTTATACGTTTTTTAAATATTTTATTGTAGATTAAATCATCATGGGCAGTGGTGATAGATTTCCATAAGATGGCCCGCTTGCTCATTTTCCTACCTCTCATAATAAAAAAAACCCATTTCGTTTTCCACTTCATATTTTATCAATGATAGTGGTGAAGAAGTGCTTTATTGTTTGGAGTGACGGTGTGTAGCGTAGCCAAGGAAACTGAACGGGAATGTATGAGGGTGGAACCTTTTCGCTACTAATATCATTTTGAAATGATTGTGAAAAGGTTCCAAGGTTCCATTCTGTTAGGTGATTGACTTTTATTGACTGTATGTCTCATATTACTTTAAAACTAATAATTGGACGTAGCATGTGGGAAGCACAGTACTAGGTATAACGTACATTTAATTAAACATATTAAATTTAATTATTGTTCGTTAACAACAAATAACTAGTTACTTTAGTAGGTGTACTCAAGTTGGAGGACCCATTTGATTACTTTGTAATTTGGACTTTATCTGAGAAACCATTGGTTTTAATTTGAAATGTTAGGCAAAGCGACGTACGTAGTACGTGTCTTCGCGTACACCTCGGTTTCTAGCTTTTTGCGTTGCAGGATTGTTTTGTATTCATTAAAGTTTTAAGGGTTAACTTAAATACGAATATGAAACCTAATCGAGAATCAATGTTCCTTTATTGATCTAATGTTCAAGTTATATGGCAATTCATAACCGAAATACTAATTAGTCAGTCAGTAACACTACTATATTAGTTAGTAGGTACTCATTAGTATAATACGGTATTTGACAACTCCTGATTTTGCCATATCTTAATATTATTATGAAAATATAGATATACAATTAAATTTAGCGAATTAAATTTAATTAAAATTAGATTTAGCGAAGAGAAAATTTAAATCGGTTTAAAATAGGATTTATAGTGATTTTTTGAAAAGTCTATTAAACCTGTCTCTTTCTCAAACGCTTTTCTCTATGCAGCAAGTATGGCGGTACTGGCGTGTGACGTCACATGCCAGTATGTCTTTCTCTGTCTAATCTTGAATTTCAAACCTTTATAACTTTGTTATTTGTAAAGGTAGCTTAAAAATTGTTTTTCTATTCGATAACAGGCATTGTGTAGTTTTAATTTATAAAACATATACAAAATAGTCAAATACTGTATTAGCTTTATGATAATTTATTTATTTATTTGTTGCTGTTTATCTTACTGCCTAGCCTATATTTATTTTAGACGTGTATTATATGTACGATATAATTATGTATGTATTTTGTAGATGTATTTTTGTTGTGATTTCATTTTCTGATCTACTTTTGATGCACTACCTGGCATGTAAGAGATCGCTCTTAAGCGATAAGGCCGCCTATTGTTTACCTTGTAATTTTCTCTGTGTGTATCTGTTTTCTGTATCGCTTACTATTTCGGTGAGTATGGAGCAAAAAAATTCAACCACTCTAGAAAAGATATTTTTTTGACGTGCCCTAGGCAATATTGGTCTCTCCGAAAGCGCTGATGTTTTACAGTATACACAAAACACAGTAAATAGTGCACGTGTTGCAGAAGCCGCCGAGTCGCGTTGCTCCCAGATGAAGGGTTACGGATTAGCCCGAAATATGTCGAGCTAAACTCGATTTCAGACGTGAGTTATCCGTTATGTTATTATTTAAAATTGTTTAGTTTAGTTCAGTTTGTTCATTAATTTAATTTTTTTAGTTTTAATAATTTAAATTATGTATATCTAACTTTCTTTTTTGTTCCTGAAAATAGACGTGAAGTCATAAAGGATTACAATTATAGCGTGATGATTGAGTAAGCAACATAAACATCCACACATCTCTTACAAAATTTCTTATTTTTCATATTGATGGGATAGGATCGGATTTACCACAACAGCGGTATGCAAAAAAAAGCCGTGGTGGCCTAGTGGTTTGACCTATCGCCTCTCAAGCAGAGGGTCGTGGGTTCAAACCCCGGCTCGCACCTCTGAGTTTTTCGAAATTAATGTGCGGAGTTACATTTGAAATTTACCACGAGCTTTGCGGTGAAGGAAAATATCGTGAGGAAACCTGCACAAACCTGCGAAGCAATTCAATGGTGCGTGTGAAGTTCCCAATCCGCACTGGGCCCGCGTGGGAACTATGGCCCAAGCCCTCTTGTTCTGAGAGGAGGCCTCTGCCCAGCAGTGGGACGTATACCGGCTGGGATGGAATGGGTATGCAAATTTGAAGAAGCTTGAAGAAAAATAAGTAAGCAGCTACATTAACATAATACTTTAAAAGTAAGTAGAGCTCAATTCACTTTAATAAGGAATATAATATACAGAAAGTGTCAAACTCAATTTGGTTTTTAGTAAGGAAAGTTAAGTTATTTTACAATGTTACTCTGTTTTAGGTGATTATGCAAAAGGTTTGCTGACCCATATTGCGTTCATGTAAATTAATTCATGAGAGGAACCTAGCGAGTACAACAGGTTGGAGCGGGACAGGAGACAAAAGGTCGGAACTGTGTTCTAACACGGAAATACGTAGCTACCGCTACCAGTATTTTGCATACAATCGGATAAGGCCACCGCTCCCGACGCGCTCTAAGCCAGTGCTTTTCAAACTTTTTCAGGACGCGACCCCCCCTGGTTAGAAAAATATTTGGCGACCCCCTACCTCCACTTACAGTCCTACGTTGACAAATTGATAATACAGACATTGAATGATCATCCACAATAACGGTGAGAGTATTTTAAAGACACCGCGACCTCCTAAAGGGGCATTCGCGACGCCCCGGGGGGTCGCAACCCACAGTTTGAAAAATACTGCTCTACGGTACGTTAGTAGTACATATAATATCGATGGCTCTACGCTAAGCTGCGGACGGATGACAGAATTGACAGATCCATTATGGTTAATCAAATTAGATCAAAAGTTTTTATCTACACCCATATAGTAAATCCTCAATTATGCGCTCAAAAACCATAGGTAATGACCAGCATTACGACATTGGATTCTATTATGAACACGGCTGTATCGTAATGAGATTTCATATATCATTACAGCACGGTGGCGCCGCGACCACGTGCAGCAGCATGTCGTCGCGAGACATACCTACCTAGTTCTCGTTAATGCAGGTCATTCTCAATGGTTCTTGAACACATGATAGAGGATTTAATATATGGATATAGATAAAATATTTTATGCAACTGTACGTAATTGGGCCTTAAAACACTCATCGAAAGTGACCCGGGTTGAGGTTTTATTCAGTTTAAAAAAAACAGTTCATGCTTCATTAAAAAAGTGCAAAGGAATTAAACAAATAATAAGTACTTACTCCAATAAATTTACTATCATCGTAACACACAACAACCCATCGTAATAACCACCCGTAATAACTAAAGTCATGACTACATACTTAGTTTCCGCGCTTAATTTTTAACTTCGCTTCATAATTAAACTTTCCCAATAAACAAATGGACTCCATTATTACCTTTTCCCAAATTCCCCTTAGATTGCAATCTGGTGTTATTCAACTATACTTGACGATCGGATAGCTTTTGCTGATGATTGATATGAGAAAGAAACAGAAATCTGATCTTTTGTTTTGATTTCCGAAAGACATTAACAAACTAGTAGGTAATGTAGTGACGTATGAATAATTCTACTTTAAGACTTATCCTTAGCTATGTGCACGAGTAAAAGCTTTGTTAGGTTAGAAGGGGGGTCGCTATGTGAGGGGGGGTAACACCTGTTGCCCGCTTCATAACTCGGTTACCGCAGCTGCTCGGTATTTAGTAGTCGGGGTAGCTATTAGTACTAACACGAGTAAGCCCGGCTCCAATTTGTAAGCACCGATATAGTGTTGCTGAGTGGTTTTGTGAGAGATAGGTATTTTGTGTTCGTAAGGTAAATGGAGAGATTAGAACGTCTATAGAAGCATTACACAGTTTATTCTATTCGAACGTCTTTTCCTTCCCAATTTATTTTACCCTGTGTAAATAAAAGTCTCTCTCTCCCTCTCTCTTCTCTCTGTCTCGATCATTATCTCGGCCTATATACTTATGTGCAGGGGTCGGACAAAAAGTGCGGATGACGTAAAAATGACGTAATCTTGCACACAAGATGATGTTTTTATTTAAACTTCCGTGTGACATGTAGTAACAAAGTAGCATTAATGCAGTAACAAAATAATCGTAAATAAATCAATGGAATTCAGTGAATAAAATAAATTTCATATCGTTTAATAAAGAGGTTGATAAATGATAAGTGATAATTGTTTATGAAAATCAAAAATACTATTTGAAAACATCCTATAAGTGGTTTGACGTCATCGGCACTTTTTGTCCGACCCCTGCTTATGTCCCACTGCAGAGTATAGGCTTCCTCTGAGAATGAGCGGGCTTGAGGCCAAATCACTAGACTACGCTTGTAAACTGGCAGTCTACCTAAAGCAAGGCATATCTACAGTACTTTCTTCTGATACAGCAAGTAAGTACCTGACATTTTATTATGGAATGCGTAAAATGTTACGTTGATGATTTGATTTCTCAATCACGGCAATTTTGCAATTTGTCCCAAATTTTCCGAGACACATTACTGTTCCAGGAAACGGGCCGAATTCAACGCCTCTGCCTGGAATTCGGGATACTCATCGATCACCGGGTTTACCTCGTCGACTCGGGTAATGTTTGCCCGGTTTTGTATTCTCATTTCAATCAGAAAAAAGGGATACATCGTACTCGTAAAAACATGTCTTCGTAGGCTTTTCAAGGCCTCTTGAAAACTGTAAATCAACGTTACAATGTTAAAACCTGTGAGTGTCTGTTTTAAAATTAATTAATTAATGCTACTAATATTATCTTATGAATCTTGTACCTCTGTATTCTGTAGTATAGTCGACCAAGAAAGTGCTTTACCAATTTTAATGACAGTACCTACTTCGGAAATATTTATTTATTTATTCCCCTTAATGGTGGCCATAAGGCTTGGCATAGATGAGAGTGTGTATACTAGGCTTGGGCCAATGTCAGTTAAATTAAAGATGAATATATTCTTCTTATTCACGATACTTCAGAAATAAATCAATAAGCCTGATTGTCATATTGACATATAGTGAGTGAAAATAGGCTTTGACGTTTTCGCATTATCCGACCCAATATCGGTATCGGACGACGATAGACGACATCCGATTGCAGACACCATAATGTACTGCTTTCACATATTTCCGACAAAATCGTTCCGATACGGTCGGCTCAAAATGGCCGCCACGCATCTGCGCACACAGAGACAATTTAGACACACGCATAGCACACATACAAACTTTATCGTCCGACAGCCTACGGGCGTCCGATGGTGCCGTGAACGTATCGGTATATCGATATCGTGTCAGGCTCCGATATCGTATCGTCGTCCGATACCGATATCGGATCGGATAATGTGAAAACGCTCTTAGGCCGTCTTGCAGGAAAAAATAAATCTTGATTTAGTAGTTAAACCTGGCTTAAGCTTGACAGTTCCATACATTTTGACACTACTAAGCTGAGCTTAACGCTAACTCGAGATTTATGTGTTTCCAACAAGTAGCCATTAGGGTGGTAAAGGAATTTTTTGGTCGACTATACAGACAGGAGTTATTATATTGTGTGTAGTTTATATACAGGGTGATTTTTAATCGGTTTTTGTATATAGTGGGCCGAGTGACACCGACGGTGCTGGCTGAAAATTCATGCTGGGGTGTTTTAACCCTTGATGGCACGTCACACTTAGCCTGTTTGTTATAGTTTTCATAAAAAATGGCACCTTCACCAATAAAGTTCGATCCCTCTAAGGTTCCACAGAACCCACCTTGGACAACGCATAGTATAAGTAAATAAGTACTTTTGTATGATGAGGATCATTATCATAAGGAATACCTCCTACTCCAAAACTTTGATGGAAATGGCGGCCTAAATAGTTTATGGTTGATTGATGGGTTTCCCACATTACGGCGGTCAGCTTCGCGGGTGTGCACATGATTGAATAAAGGTACTTTGTCAGTGTGGGTGTCAGGTCTAGACAATCCCACTAATTATTATTTATGCGAAAGTTTGTAATTCTGTTTGTTTGTGCCCCTACACGTCTAAACCGCGGAACCGATTCAGATGATATTCGGTATGCAGATTGAATCCTGGGGTAGGATAAAGGATAGTTTTTATCCCGGAAAATTGCATATTTTCCGCAGGTAAAGGAGTCACGGAAAGGAAAACAGCTAGGGATTTTATAGCTTATAGCTATTTTACTTACTTTACTACGCTACTACTAAAAATTACTTGGAGTTAAAATAACAACAGCAGACAGATATGTATTTATATTATGTTTTTTTAGTAGTCTGTGGATTTAGGAGTCTGGATTTCCAACTTGCCCTATCTGCAACTATGTCTGGCGTCGCTTGAGTACGCGTCCAGGTCATACGGCCATCTCCGCCTTGCCCTGACATTATGATTAGCATTACTGTCAAGTTAAAATTGCATAAAAACTATTGTTTTAAACTCCTACCAAGAGAGCTCTGCTGTTGATAGTTGACAGCAACTTATTTTAGTAAATATTTAAGTAATTAATTATTTTTTAAATCAAATCATAGCAGTGACGTGTAAATTAAAGAAACAAAATGGCGGAGCCATAGGGTTGGAAGTGTGAAAGACAGATTCGCATGATCGACTGCTCAGAGCCTCTAGTAACAATAAGCCCCCAGTCGTCCTGAATGTCTTCTGCTAAGTCTTTATACTCTTGACAGAGTCAGTAGCGGCGTTAGGGTAGGGCGCGGTGGGGCGACCGCAAGGGGCGCCTGAAGCCTGTACCTTCTGGAAATTTCCCAATAGTTGGTGGCGCCGTGGAAATCTCGCCCAGGGCGCTGGAAGTGCTAAAACCGGCACTGGACAGTGGTTGTGGTTGCCGGATGAGAAACAGCAGTGAACTTGCACGACAAGTTTCACCGGAAAATACTGCAATGTGGGGCTACCCTTTGCCTTCCACAACGCAGTGCTGGTGTCCGGAGTTCGTTTTTGGAAATAGACAACGCTGCTGCCCACTTTTTTATCAGATCCTTTACAAAAAAAAATATTTTCTGGGAAATTGCATACGTTTTTATAACAAAATTCCAAAAAATATTACAAATGAAACGGATACAAAATTCAGATCTATTGTCAAGAAGACATTAATATCTAAGGCGTATTATAAAGTTAATGATTATATGGCGATCCCTTCAAATAGCGAACCTACTGTGTTAAAGTTGTGTTAAATACTTGTGATGTATAGATACTATCATTTAATAATATTGTAAGTCCGTTAAAGAAAATTACCTCGTTGAGTTTCTTGCCGGTATCTTCTCAACAGAGGTTTTTCCGAACCGGTGGTACATTTTTTTTGACATTCATAACTGCTTGTTATAACCTAAATTGAATAAAGATATTTTGACTTTTGACTTTGACTTTGACCCACTGATGGGCCTGTCCTATTCTAAAACCAAGCACAGCGCGGGAAAATGGCAAGAGCTCAATATAAACAGCGCTAATATTAATAATATTCCCACAATTTGCTCTAACGCTTCAGACTGACTTAGATTTTACACACAATCGCAATTTAAGAGGCTCTTACAACACTACAGGTTAATATAATAAGGATGCGAACACATCGAGTAGGAGTCATAGATTTATTTATTCGTTAATTTGATTTATGGTGTGTGTCATTTTAATTTTATGTACCTAATTATGGATTCTAGTAGCCTTTAATACAAGCTTTTATTTAGTTTCACCTGTCCAATTGTCTGTCTGTAATCAAATCTTGCAAGTTCAATTTGACCAACTTCTAGTACTTAGTTGGATTGACTTGAAATTTGGTATACATATGTAAATTGCGTGACAGTACAATAATCTGGTAGTGACATCTTGGTAGTACGGCCAGGATCGTCTCTGCAGAACGGAACTCTTCAACGGTTACGTAATGGCATCGACTTGAAATTTGGTATGCAAATATACCTAGTTTAGGTGACAATGCAAGTACAGTCAACAAAAGTACAGTCAGCAGAAAAAGCTTGTATTAAAATGTTTTTTTTTTACCAAAAACTTATTATTATTGTTGCTACGGATTTCCGATCACAGACCCATGGTCATCCGGTTATTTGAATAAATGGGATTCATGCGACCAAAGCTAACATGAAGAGGCCTCTGGTACCATACAATATATTTTAAGACAGGCTCGGAGTTTCTTTGTGCAATAGAATTCGGAAAACTGAAATCCGCCGAAGAACTAAAGTCATCGATATAGCTCGAAAAATATGCAAGTCACATCGCTCGAAGAACCTATAACCGCTGGGAGCAAGGACCTCAAGTGGCGATCAAAAATCGGAAGACGAAGCATATAGAGGGTAGAGGTAGGAGGGCAATAAATACTTAAAGAGCCCAGCTGTGTGACGCATATAGACTTGAGATGGGCTTTGGATGGTTTGGATGTTTGGAGATGGTCTCCGCTCCGCTACGCTTCGGTGTAACATACCCTAATGCTTATATTAACATGTAGAAATTGCGGAGCGTATATTGACAACGTAATACACCTCGGTCTTGGAAGGAAACCCAATTTACCTATTAATATGCTGCCACTTGCTAATTACCAGTTCTCGTATATTGAGGTACCTACTACTTCAATGTTTAATGAGATTATTGGCTTGAAACATGGTTATATGAGTACTTAATTGTGTAGCGTCAAGGGCAAGGATGTGTTCCTATTTTTGAATTATAACCTGTTTAAATAAACATTAAACTTAGATAAGGATACGCATTTTTACAAGCTGTTGTTTAACTGCATATTTTTAGATAAAATTTTGTACGTAGCATAAATATAAATCAAAAACCCGACAGCCCTAAAAAAAACTAAAAAGAAAAAATAAGTTTAGTGGTCCAGAATCTTTTAAATAACTTGCAGTGCAACAGTCAGGATCCAATCAAAATCATGACCACCTCAATAATCTCAGTAATGGGTTCCAACACTGTTGAACTTTAATACAATACAATACAATACAATACAATACAGTAAACTGACGCACTGTAAACGCTGCACGCTGTGGTAATACTCACACGTCACGTTTTAGACGCGTACCATCACACTACCGCTCAAAAATGCCGATGGACTTATATCAATACGCATTTAAGCACCGATTTGGAATGTAGGTTAGCCGAAAATAGGCCAAGGTCCTTCAAATGCCAGCGCTGCAGGCTGAATTAGGACGCAAGGACCTCTGCGTTTTACACAGATTTTATTTTAAAACCTATGTGGGGTTCTCAAAAGATGCCAATTTACATTTTAACTTTACCATCGGCTTTTCGGTGAAGGTAAACGTCTTGTAACATAATCGATAAAGTTGGTCGACGAAGCCGATCGATATTTAAAACACTTCAGACCATTGGGATTGTTTGACATTAGCGGGTAGCAACATTTCACTTTTAACCTAGTTATATCGAATGTCAATAGGGTAGTTGACTCAAAAAAAATCTGTTGAAAATATATCTACACAATTATAGTGAATAAGGGTCTCTCCGCATCTATCCACGCGGAATCGGCTTAAGCCGAAAAAAAACTTTTTCACTTCTCATGCTCGTAAAGTTCGTGTTTATGCTGGATCTAGGCGACATAAAATGGCTTTTTATGCTCTAGTGCATAAAGTAAAATCTTCGTCTAAGACCAAGGTAATCATTAAAAGCCACAAACAAAAATGTTTCTACATTTGTTTTTAATAATTTTTAGATTATATATAATCAATCAAACTAATCAAAATAAGTCAATAATACTAAGAAAATATAATTATATCATAATGCATGAAAGACCCTAATCCGTTCTCATCTTGAAAATTCGGAACTCACGGCTACTTTCGAATTCTGCCGACGTGTATTATTGTATTGATAAACAAGTTTGTATTATCTACTACTACTTTATTTATTATTAGTGACAAGCAAGCCACGAGTTTGAAGTATATCACATGAGATTTTATTACCACCGCCCCATGATTAAATTATATACTTAGAGTGTGTAAATGTAAACAAAAATCAAATAAAAATCTTACTAGGTATTAACCATTCTTTATCGATTATTAATATAGCTTGCCTATTTCCAGTCCAGTTTACATATTATAATAATATGAGCTATGTCAGTGACTCTAGTCTGCTTTTTTAAACACTAACATGACTAATGCAACTAAAATTCGATCAACTACCAGCTTTTCGAAAGAATGATTCGATGAAGTGAATTTTCTGTGAACTTTGGCGCTTTTGATATTTTATTATTATCGAACTCGAAACTAGTCAAGAGCCCTATCCGACCGCCCTTAGCTGTCTCCGAAATTGTAGAGCTATTCACTCTCATCCAATTACGTATTGTTACCGAACTGTCTCCAATTTACGGATCGCATAAGTTACCTTTGGAATATCGATGTGGTGTTAATTTGGTGATTGGGATCGACTCAGGGGCAGCTGTTGTGTTAAAAAGGGGTACGTATCAAAATATATAAAGTTTAAAAATAATATAGGACGTAATATTTAATGGTCATTTGATAAAATGTAATTTTCTCAGAAATTGACAACTTAACAGATTTTTTATTAAATAAACCTAAACTAACCTTAACCATTCTGTAGATTACACGATCATAAAAGTTTGTGAAAATTAATAGTTTAACCGAATATCACGTATATCAAATGACTATTATGTATTTCGTCCATTATTCTTTTTAAATTTTATTTATTTTGACCCGTTCTCGTTAAAAAGGTTAGTAACCGGACAACTGAGCTTTGCTTGGAGTTCGTTTTTGGTAAAATTCGAAAACAGGCATTTTTTCCAAAGATAAAACTTAGCTAGAAAAAACTTTTTTTTAAAAGAAGCTTGTCCGTTCCTCAAGTGATCATAGGGCTGCCTCTTTCCTCGGTTAACGCATTGACATACAACGCGGAATCCTGGGATTCCTCGGCGGATTTGAAGGCGACTGGTCGCCACGTGGGCACCCTGCTCAATAAATAGTAGCGATCGGAGTGCTATGTTTCACGAGTGTGTTCACGAGTTTTTTTAGTGGAGACCGCGTCTTGACAAACGTAGCGTGGGACGCCCTCTGGCCAGGTGGAGTGACGCTCTGAGAAAGGCTGCTGGTAGAAGCTGGATGCGTCTAGCCGAGGACAGCTGGGCTACTACGAAACTCGAAACTCGAAGTTAGTATTGTACCGTCCCTCTCGCTCTCGTATAAAATAGTATAAGTGTCAGAGGGACCGCACGACACGAACTTCGATTTTCGAGTTTCGTAGTAGCCCAGCAGGACGTAATGGCGCTCATTAGGGGAGGCCTTTGTCCAGCAGTGGACTGCTATAGGCTGATGATGATGATGGAGTGATATTTGTAAATATAGTTTTTTAGACAAGTAGAACAAGCACTTTAAGTTTTTTTTTTATTTTTTTTTACTATTTGTTATTTAGCTGGATTTGAATTGTTAGAGCCTACGAATACAATACAATACTATACAGATATTCTTTATTGCACATCACAAATCAGTACAAAAATGTACATAGATACATCCAGTCAAAAAATATTATAAATACGAAAGTTTGTGAATTTTTGTGTGCGTGTATTATTTATTCCTTCACGCTAAAACGGCTACACGAAGTTTAGGTTCACTGGTAGAGATAAAAAGCATAAGTTCGCCTTTGTAAGTACTTGTATGTTAACGTTTGTCGATTGTGTGCTCACAGCGCGTTTTTTTGTGTGCGTGTGGTACAAACGCTCGTCGGCCATAGTGTTATGATTATTTTTCTGTGAAAATCATGAAATATATTTTACCTATCATTAGTAGCTGTAGCTGTTCTAATCTTCTGAGTCAATGATTGTTGTGAAAGTTGGTTTAATAAAGTGTATACGTTAACGATTTTGGTTCGGCGTGCATGTCGGTATGTATATCTACTGCCTGCTACTGTAGTAAAAGGAGTATGGCAAATAAATGATGTAGTCACTGCCTCGATTTTTTTCCTCGCTTAATGCATTGTAAAACGTTGTATGATATACGTGTCGAAAGTAGGAAATTCCCAACTCGTGCCGGCTCAAAACACTCGCTTCGCTCGTGTTTCAAGTTCTCCGCCACTCGTTGGGAATTGCCTACTTTCCGCACTTGTATCATAAATAACTATTTTGGCGTAACCCAGCTCCTAGCCCATTTAGTAAAGCAAACAAAAACCTTGAAGGCTGGCTCTTTGACGCCACCACTCGGTCATAATCATAAGTCTCGCCGCAGGCTTTATGTTGAGCTTATTACGCATTGCTTTAAATCACAGGGACAAAGCTTCAAATATCTATAACCTAATCAATTTATAAAATTATGAAAATTAATTAAAATTAAAATTAGTAAATAAATAAAAATGGAAGGTAGTTTATAATTATGACCAGTAAAAATTATTAATATGTCGTGGATAGTTTTGTTTGAGAAAAAATATAGGTGGGTACTTAAGGAGTCCATCCATCCCAGCCTATATACGTCCCACTGCTGGGCACAGGCCTCCTCTCAGAACAAGAGGGCTTGGGCCATAGTTCCCACGCGGTTCGCATAGTTCGCACTGGATTGGGAACTAAGGAACTTAAGGAGTAACAGTGACAAATTAAAACGTTTGTTGTTGTTTATTAGTCTAACATCTGGTAGTATGGTGTACGGTTGTGTTGCTCTGAAGATGAGCTCTGGTTGAGTTCGAAACGCGTCAGTGTGTTGTGGTGGTGGTGATAGATGGGTTTGTGTGATTTGTGTGTGTTCTTACAGTGTGGAGGTGGAGGAACTGCATGAACACGCGTATCTTGCATAAACTTAGCTATCATAAGGTCGCGGGTGAGCAAAGAAATTATTTTAGTTAATTGATATGGACCTCCGTAAAGTAACGCCTGATTCAGCAAATTATTTAAAGGGCAGATGATAAAATAATAAATGCACATACTTTTGAATGAATGACAGTTCTATGAAGCTTTGTCTCTTGGTTTATATCCATGTGCACACGTTACTTTTCTTAAAGCCCACTATATTAACAGCTTAAAGTTCACTTCAAAGTTGGACTTTGATTTTATACTTTGCTTTTTAAATGTGTTTTTCAAAACTTACGCACCACACGCCACACATATATAATTTACACATACTTAAAGCTTATTTTTATTTCTCGGAGAAGGTCAAATGTGAACTTAAATAATGCTGAGTTACCTGCATCGTCACATACATAATTGCTGCATTTGCATGACATACGAATATATTAAGTTATCTCTGTACCTATTGCCTTCTGAAACTTTATATTCGTATCGCAAAGCGTCTTGAATAAAAACAGAAAATTAATTAGTCGCCGATGGGTTTGTCAGAAAAATGAAACGAGAATAATTATGACTTGAATTACTAGTAGGTAAATACTCTGGCCTACTAATACTAAAAACTACATTTATCTCCCGGAATTGCTTATTTCGAAGTACTTATAAAAACTTTAGTTGTTCTCTATCCTGTGGGGATTTTGTAAAAATGCGCTTTTATGGTGCTCAATGCCCGTAATTTCGAAAATAAGGAGGAATAATAGCAAATATAAAAGTTTATGAGTAGGTGGTGTGCGTTTGCATGCATGTGGGTGTGTTTGGTACCCCTTCAGGCTAAAGCTATATAGATTTGGATAAAATTTCGCATGTAGATTTAACTGGACATCTGAAATAATACATACTTAAACTACTTTCCTTAGCGATATATTCTCACGAGACAAACTCGATCCTCATCATTCATTTAAGTGTAAAACATGAAATTTTACAATTATCATAGAAAACTAGACTGTTACCCGCGACTTCGTCCGCGTAGAATTCGCGTATCGCTATCCCGCGGGAACTATGCATGTTTCCGGGATAAAAACTATCCTATGTCCTTCCCCGGGACTCAAACTATCTGTATACCGAATCCCATCTACATCAGTTCAGTGGTTTAGACGCGATGAGGTAGCAAACAAACAGACTACAAACTTTCGTATTTATAATATTAGTGGGATGTAGTAAATGTTCAGAATTTAAATTGTGCTGACGAGTGGAGTGGTTTAAACGAGCAAAGGCACGGGTAATGCTAGTAGTTCATAATTAAATGATTTGTTGAGGGTTAATCCACTACGTTTCCGGAATCGCTCTGTACCTTGTAGGTCACTTGTAGGTACAGTCGGGCTCTGTACCTTGTAGGTCACTTGTAGGTACAGTCGGGTTTCGGAGTAATCTAGAGCTTAGTATTTGCTACCCTCATAAGTTCTTGCCTTACTATTGTTATATTAGAGCCAAAGTTAGTGCCTTATGAAGTTAGGTATGATTGCATAAGTTTCAAGTTATTACGGCTAAAATTACAGACTTACTTGGGGTGTATGAGCCACGGAATAATAATAGAAATAGAAATGTATAGAAATTTTTAAGCTACCTTTACATATAACAGAGTTATAAAAGTTTGAAATTCGAGACACAATTTATAAATGCAAGTAGCGCGTATAGTATAACTATTGCATAGAGAAGCGTTTAAAAAAAAGGAGAAGGATAGACATTAATAAGTAAGTAGAATTCATCACTTTTCTTTTGAATGACTCATAAAAGCAACTTACCATTACTACAAGTATTATATATACTTAGGGGCTGTTTCACCATCCATTGATTAGTGTTAACTGACGGTTAAATGTAATGCCGTCTCTATTTGTATTGGCCGAATAGACGGAGACGGCATTACATTTAACCGTCAGTTAACACTAATCAATGGATGGTGAAACAGCCCCTTAGTGTATATTTTACTGTCAAGTAGGGACAGTCAATAACAAGGAGATCGATACGGCGTAACTAACAAAAATACAACCCGACATTATTGACCTAACATAAAAAAAATATACCTCAGGTTGTAACATTCATATCGGTCAGTATGGGAAAGTCTGAAACTATAAGACATACGAAGATCTGTTCTTAGGAACCATGTGTTCGATTTTAATAAGAAGAAAAACTGCATCTGCTCTGCAAAACTTAGTTCGGGAATCGAACCCGGTCATTTTGAAAAATAAAACGTACATTATTTCTATTTTGATATCGGTAGTGCTGGTCATAGGCAATAAATGTTACTATCTATGAAGTACGATATCTAGAATGAATAAAATGCATTGTATTTCATATTCTTTAATAATGAAAGTTTTATTTTTCAAAACATCCGGGTTCGATTCCCGAGCTGAGTACAAGTTTTTGAAAATGTATGAATGCAGTTTTTTCTTCTTATTAAAATCGATGACATGGTTCCTAAGAACAGATCTTCGTATGTCTTATAGTTTCAGACTTTCCCATACTGACCGATATGAATGTTAGGTACAGCCTGTATATTTCAAATGCAAGATCCATGTCGTGATCCGTATCCAAGTAATGTATACATATTTCTGTAACGATCGCTGTATCGATCGATATCTTTGTACATAGGTTTAGCGCTCGGTCGTTGACCCCTTCATGAAGCCTAGTCTAGACAACGCGGTACAAAAATGCAGCCAAGCGTGACGAGCTAGGGGAGTTTTGCTAGCTTTTTAGTGACGATCCAAAAGTTTATTATGACATGTCGCCAGTCGCCAAAATATGCTTTAACTGACCATGTTTATTGTTTGAAAGTTGCGATAGATGACACTACACTTGGCTTGTGTAAGTGATTATGATTATTTTTTGCTTGATCAGATCCCGGATACTCTAGTCAAGTAATCGGGTTCTGCCTTTTCGCAGAATTATTGTTTGGCAACTGTTTAATTTTCCAACTCTCAGTATTCTCCAAGACTTAAATTTTTTCTCAGTGTATTTTCATATGCTTTTTTTTATTTTTATAGAACACATTACGTTAGATTAGGTTTGTTTTATGAAAGTTCCGAAAAATATAGTTTTAAAGAAAATCATGAGTTGGCAAATGAAACATTTGGGAAACGTGAATTGGGAAAAGACAGAGAACCAAAAGCTCGTAAAGCCAACATCTGATATTTTTTTCTCGCTTATAGTCTTAGATTTCGCTGTCCAAACAAGTATTGATAATAAACACAAATAATCAATTGTCATGTCATTTTGTGATAAAAGATAATGGCATCTGAGGTCTGTGCCTAGCACAAGAACGTATAAAAGCCAGAGACGTCAATGACGATATTCAAAATTGTTGTAAATAAAACACATTTACTTTAAAATGACACAATGAAATGCACATTACACTTTTTAAAGATGATACTTAGTACTTAGTTCTTCGAACAGAATTAAAGCGTACATTGCGGGAACTAGGAATTAACACAAAGGTGCAATATAGAAAATGTAGAATCGCAAAATCCAATTAATAACATGTAAAGATACGTACACACCAAATGCACGCTCGCACACACATAGCGTCCTATGTAATAATTGTTTGGTCCTAAAAGTTAACATCACCCAGAATCAGTCCTACTTAATTATTCTGCGATAAGTAATTTATAAATGACGGTCCCAATCTCTCTAAGTGCTAAGGAACAACATGGCTTTCATCACTAAGAGAGAACTAGTTTTTGCTACTAACCCGAGTAGCTAATATACTCAACACGTTGCTTGTCACTATCGTGTGTCTAGAAAGAGTAAGTAATATTCTCGGTTCACTAATGTTTCGCAACTAATGTTTGGCAACCTGATTCATTTCGCAACTTTTCATTTCGCAACTGTTTAATATTTCTGAAACTGTAAATATTTCAGGATTTTTATAAAACTAACCTAACCTAAAGGGTTCTACACCATCCCTGAAATAAATCCTGAAATATTTACAGTTTTAGAGTTTGCGAAATGAAAAGTTGCGAAATGAACGGATACCAAAATTCTCATATAATAGGAAGTGCCACGAGAGTTGAAGTGAATGATTACACACACACAGCTACATGAAGAACTGATTGTATTAAAGGTGAATGAATGAAATGAATGTGTGAGTCAAAATCCCGCTGTCATTACATTACATGTTCTTGTGTGCGTGACCTAAACTCTGGTGGCACTAGCTATAGCATCTACCCGTGGTACGAGGTACCATGGACCGGGAAATTCGATCTGGCACTCAAATTGAAATTCCGTTATTTTACTATAGACACGGGGAAAAGCGTTACATTTTGATATCAGTGACTGACGATCCCGATCCAAAAAAGTCACAGTGAAAAGTCATCATGACTTTATCACGCCTGTTACTCGTGTCACTGCATGATATTTGTCGCACGTTACGGTCCTGTAATGAACGTTTTTTGTTACACTGTTATTTCAACGTGACTATGTCACGCCTGTTACTCATATCACCATAATATTATGATATTGTCGCGGTGCTATTATGACCGTGTTTTTGTCACACCGTTATCACACAAGTAATTGATCCAAAATAACCTTACAGTCACAGCACTCCACAGCGTCGTGATTTGAGTAACAGAGACTGCGCTAGGCACTATATATATAGTCCTCCACATCGGTTTCCATGACGGCGACCCTGACTAAATACATCCATTGTATAAAATTTTGCAAAAACAGTTATAATAAAATTACAAAGAAAAAAACACTTATTTTCTAGCGTGCGCTCTGATATGGCTCGCTAGACCGAACTTAGTCTTGAAAACTCTATTGCAGGGTGCACAATAGAGTTGGCCTTGTGAATTGTATGTATTAGTATAGGAGGGCTTGGGTCTGTCTTTTAAAAGCTAAAGCTCGAGACTAAGATTAGTGTTTACAAGGCACTTATCCTACCAGTCTTTCTATATGGAGGCGAGACATGGTGCCTCTACAAAACAGACATCAGGAAACTCGACACATACCACCTTAGGTGTCTAAGATCTATCCTGAATATCAAGTGGCAGGATCGTGTCTATAATTGTGAGGTTCTGCGTCGCTCCGGAATGCACGGCATGGAAGCTATCCTCATGCAGCGCCAGCTCAGGTGATGTGGGCACGTCTTGCGTATGGATGATCGCCGGTTACCCAAAGCTGTCTTTTATTCAGAAATGGCTCAGGGTAAACGAAAGCACGGCGGTCAGCATCTACGCTACAAGAACGTGCTCAAGAGGCACCTTAACGCCTGCGGAATTGATCCTACAGGTTGGGAGGGGCTTGCTTCGAACAGGTCTTCGTGGCGTTCTACCATCTTCAGATCGGTTGGCTAGGCACTAGGAACAGCATGAACGTATGTGATTTTGTAACGTTGTTCTTTTGTGAAAAGTCACAGTGACACCTTTTGACGGCGAGTCACCGTGACTTTATTTATCCCCATGTCTGTTTTACTACGAGTAGTCCCATGGGAACTCCCACAAATGGCTGCGTTTAGCTACGAGAGATGCGTTGAGAGGAATGCGTTTGTAATGGAGCGCATGAAACGCTTAATTTTTTGACCACCGGATGGCCAAGTGGTTAGAGCACCTGACTACGACTACGAAGCTCGAGGACCGGGTTCGATTCCCGGCCGGGGCAGATATTTGTATGAATAATATGAATGTTTGTTCTCCGGTTTTGGATTTTTAACGTGTATTTAAGTATGTATTTATCTATATAAGTATGTTTATCCGTTGCCTAGCATCCATAGTACAAGCTTTGCTTAGTTTAGGACTAGGTCATTTGGTGTCATGTGTCCCATGATATTTTTAGGGTTCCGTACCTCAAAAGGAAAAAACGGAACCCTTATAGGATCACTTTGTTGTCCGTCCGTCCGTCCGTCTGTCAGCGCCCTTTTTCTCGGGAACGCGTGGAGGTATTAAGCTGAAATTTATATCCAATACTCAGGTCTACTATCCCTTGGAGCTGTGAAAAAAATCAAACTTCTAAGCCAACGCAATCAAAAGATGCAGCCGTTTATGCTACAAGTTTCCGCAAATTTTCGAAACTCGCAATTAAGGGAATCAAAACCTACAGGGTACTTCCCGTGAACTCAGAATCTTGAAATTTGGTATGAAGGTTCATGTGTCCTTTATGTGTTATAATTAACACAACCAACTAGAAAAGTCTGAAAATCTTAATTTTTTTATGTCTGTCTGTAAATACATATTGCTTAAGGGTAGGCTGCCTTATATCGTGGTCTTCATTTACATTGTATGAACTTAAAACCATTACTTAGCTCACCCGCGACTTAATGTCATTACATCTACGCAACAAATGTGTGTTCATGCAGCTCCTCCGCCTCCACACTGTAAGAACACACAGATATCACACCAACCCAACTATTACCACCACAACACTAGGTTACGTTAACGGTTGTGTTGCTCTGATGATGAAACATTTGTTGCATACTATCGTGAAGTCGAGCAAAGTACCTAATTTAAATTCAAATCCTTTACTCAGTAAATAGGCCGCAATGGGCACATTTACACGTATTTTTTTAAACTACCAGCGCTTACCGTCATTGCCAAGAAGAATGCGCCGCAAGAAAGTATTTTTTTTTTCAAAATAATATAATCCTACTAGGTATTATTATAAATTTGAAAGTTTGTGAGTGAGTGAGTGAGAGTTTGTGAGTGAGTATGTTTGTTACTTCTTCACGCTGAAACGGCTGGACGGATTTGGATGAAATTTGGCTAAAAGTTAGTTTATAACCTGGATTAAAACATAGGATAATTTTTATCCCGATATTCCCACGGGATAGGGATAAAATTTTGAAATTTTAACTGCTGGGTTATGAGTCTTGAAATTTTGGACAGTTGTTTTGAACACAACCTCAATGAAGACCACGATATAGACTTTGGGAATTCTCAGGAAAATTTTGTAAAATCCGGGAATTTCAATTGTAACTACCAGATCGAATAGTTTACGCGTGCGAAGCCGCGGGTAAACTCTAGTTACAAATAAAATACTTAAAAACTACAGTATAAAATAAAGGAAAAAATTACAAGAAAAGAATAATAATTAACTATTTTTTTAAAGTTCATTGACTGATAAGGTAATTAATTATTATTAGTTTATTCATAAAATTACAAGTTCTCTCATGTACCCTTAACCTTCGCCATGACTTGCCATTGCCAGAAAAATGTTATCTGAAAGGCACCGTTAATCTTCTCTTTGTGGCCGAGTTCACCTGCCCAAACACAATGGCAACGATATGTGCGCATCGGGGAGGTTTAATGCGCAGGTGCCGTGTGGAACTTTCAGAATAATTAAGTGGGTGAATTTATCTTAAGTATATCAAAATAATTATAAGTTTTTGTTCAAAAAATAATAATAATTAGCTATCTTTGTCGACTGCATTTTTCTCCAAACTAGATATTCTTACTAAGATTTAAATAATAATGATATTAAATAATATAATACAACACAATACAATGACTCTTTATTGTACACCAGAAATAGTAAGCGATACAGAAACCAGGTACATAGAGAGCAACGCATTGCTGTTACAACAAGGGGCACTTCTCAGGAATCTGCGGGGCTACTACGAAATTCTAAAATCGAAGTTCATGTCGTGCCGTTCCTCTGACACTTATACTATTTAATAAGAGAGTGAGAGGGATGGTACGATACGAACTTCGATTTTCGAATTTCAGAGCAGGCCCTCTGAGGAAGAACGCGGTGAGAGACTCAGTGGCAATCTAGCCAGGCAGGCCGCTTCGCTTTCGGCTGAAACGGCAAGCCAGCGCGAGTAAAAAAAAAATATAAAAATTCCTTGAGTATTATAGATGTGAAACTTGGCGATCAGATTTTTCACTTGACTATTTAGCCGTAGTTTGAAGCCTTGGTTTGAAGAGATTTTTCTAAAATCGCACGGAAACGGCAATGCGGTACACTAACCTCATTCCTATGGAGTATTGAGTTAATATCTAAATCTACGCAGACGAAGTCGCGGGCAAAAGCTAGTTAACAATATGTTCATCAAAGTGCCTACAGGTAAGTACCAGGGTAGCATAGTTGTTTAGGAGCATTCCTGAGTAGGGTACGCTACGCGTAAGTGCCACTATTGTACTGGTATAGACTTAAATCAGTTGTTACGTACGTAATAGGACCTATCAGCTAGGTGCCCTCGCAATTTCTGGGGCCCTGTTATATTACGTGCCAATGACCGACAACTTATGGAAGTTGTTGCTAAATTGTGTTTAGTGACATGAAACATGAAATAATACAATAAAGAAACATTATAACACATTAAAACAAAAGTCACAGAATCCAAAAACCATGACAATATTTTTCAAGAGTACCAGTTCGTAGTCAGTACTTCAGCACGAGCCAGCAACTCACTCACCGAGGATTCCGTGCAAATTAGGTGTACATCCTGTGTTAGCAGAGCCCACAGGGCCTCTTTCCTAAGCAAAATGTAAGTACGCAGTATAGGGTCAAAACAGTTTTTTCGTACCAAATTTCAAGTTTCTAGGACAACTGAAAGTATGAGTACCCTATTGGTTTTGATTCACCAGCAAATTACATGATAAGGTTGTTTTTAAAGACTGTATCTATTGATTGCGTAGACTTAGAAGTTTGTTTTTTCCATTTCTCCGAGGGATAGCAGACCTGAGTATTTGATATTAATTTCGGCTGGACATTTTCACGCATCTGAGAAAGAGTCTTGACAGATGGACGGACAGACAACAAAGTGATCCTATTAAGGTTCCGCGTTTATCTTTTGAGATAGAACCATACAAAACTATAGGTAGCACTAGAAAAAATTCCACTGTCAAATGTGACGACAAGATGTTATGTAAATCTGTAAATGCATTGCATATAGATACAGCTGGAGGATTTAAGCTACAACCTTGACCTAGTTCAAAGTGACACACGAATCAATAACGAAACGCAACGCTGTTCAATTATAGTAGCTTATCTGACTTACATACACTGATTTATCTTCACAAGTATTAAAACAAAACAAACTAATCCTTGCAACAAAATAAACTGAACATCAATTAAAATCGGCCCAGAGCGTGTCGGACTCGCCCAGGATAGGGTTCCGTAGCCCTTACGAAAAAAACAAGTAAGTAATATTTTACCATCCTTACTTTGCATTCCATCCTTGAAAATGAAATTTTATCACAAAAATTGTAAGTATTCTTTTCCCTTATCACGTTTTCATAATAACATTTATTCTTCAAAGCCACTTTGATTTTACGGCGTCAAAAGCATGTTAGTTATAGACTTAACTAGCTCCAACGTAACATTTTCATCTTCAAGCATTTTCCGTACACTTTAAAACCGACCTTGCCTTTACGAGGTAAAGTTGTATTCCGTTTGGGGTGGGTCTAGTTCCACAAGGGTAACCTGTTGCTGTAACTCGTTTAGGAGTAGGTATCTCGTTTACATAATTCTTGGAGATGATACTGATACTACAACCTTCGTACTTGTTCTGTTCGCCTGGTACTTGTACGGGCTGCATCGGGCTATATGTAGGTACAGGTTAATAGAAAAACAATTTTTATGGATCCGTAAATTGAACCCTATTATTTTCGTTTTGCTGTCCATCTATATGTCTGTTACAGGGCTGCAATGCATCTCGAGAATCGTGATAGACTAAAAATTACGCTTATGGTGTACTTTTATTGCCGTTATAACGACTAATAATAAACCTAAATTTAAATAAAAATTAAGCGAGGTCCACGTACAAAATACGTATTTTTTTTCAGCATTATTATTATGCTAGCCTGTGGTTTTAATAAAATATTCTATCACTTAAATTATTAAACTATTTCTTCATCTAAGAGGTATCAAAGAGGTTTAAGAGTTTTTCAAAAAGATAATTTGCGTCGCTTTATGATGTAAGAACTTCATTTGGAGGCCGTATTGCCTAACGTTCCAGAAGCTCGCGATCGCAATCAAATGACAGTTTTTGTATTGCAATCTGTCATTTGATTGCGATCGCGAGCGTCAGAAAGGTAGGTAGTATACGGCCTCAGGTATTATTAAATATCACTTGTACTATTACTTATTCTAATTATTTTGTTTTAATCACAAACAAGCTATTCCATAAGGTACCTATTTGCAGTTATGAAGTCACTCCGAGTACAATAGCTAAACAAAACAACCAAATACAAGCTAGAGTAGTTTCATGCTAAACTTGACAAACTGAGTTCAGACGGTTTCAAACTGTTCGCCTTCGTAACCACTATCAACCTGTTATCCTAACTGTAACTTGAAGATATTATCCACGTTCATTCACGGACGCACTGAGAGAGATGGTGAAAGCGATGACATTTTGACAGCTTTATTCACATGAATTTTGACAGCGTTAGCGTTAGACAATTTTTTTTCATTTGACTATTTTTTATTTACTTGATAAATTAAAACTTGACAATGCATGTAATCAAACGGAAAAACATTTTTTATGGTATCTTTAAATATAACAGAGTTATAAAGGTTTGAATTTCAACATTAGACAGAGAAAGACTGGCATGTGACGTCACACACAAGTAGCGCCATACTTGCTGCATAGTGAAAAGCGTTTTAGAAAGAGACAGCTAAATCGATTTTTTAAAAAATCGCTATAAATCCAATTTTCAACCGAATTAATTTTTCTCTGCGCTAAACATTGTCTGTGTATCTATATTTTTATAATAATATAAAGAACTAGCTGGTGCCCGCGGCTTCGCCCCCGGTGTAGTTTTTTTTTTAATTTTCCAAATCTTCTTTTCCTGACAATGACAAACACAACAAAAAATAATTAGCGAAATCGGTCCAGCCGTTCACGCGTGATGCCGTGACCAAGGGATATAGGGATTCATTTTATATAAAAAAACTATAAGATAAGATATGGCAAATTCAACAGTTGTCAAATACCGTATAATAAGGTCTCTCTTATTTACAAAGCTTAAATGTTTGAACTTTGTAAATAAGAAAGAATACATTTATTCACTTTCACAAAAGACACACAGATGCAACAAAATATAAACAATGACACACAAGATACAAAATATAAACAAAAATTACAAACATGAAAAATAGTACGTACCGTACATACACAATTTTGTGTGTCCCCGCAAAAGCGAAACGGCCGCTGACTCAGCATTGAGTGTTACTGCTGAGTAGAGGGGGTAGAGGTTAGACGCCTGCAACGTTGGTTTTCTGCTAAAACGTCTGCGGCTCACGGAACGATACACAAATATACTAGAAAAACCACTTACCTATACGCAAGTAAACTAATAGATAGAAATAGATTTAATTATAAGAAACAACAAAAAATACAGTAAACAACAACCGTCCTTCGGGTAGTGGGGTGAAAAAAGAATTTGTTCTTAATTATTCTGTATCTGCCCAAATTGAAACTAAACATAACCCTACTTTTACGCTAGAATTAAAACCGCAACCGAATCTTCGACTGGAGACTAATTTTTAACCGATTTTCAAAGGAAGTAAAACAACCTATTTTGATAGGATTACAGGATCAGTTCTGCCGTAGTTCGGAGAAAAATAAATGGAAAACGAATGCAACGAACCATGTGGAATTGCACTTCAACGTAATTCAGTACAATGGAGGCATCCTGAGAGGTTTATTCTACTGTAGCTAGCATAAAACCGGTCAAGCGCGCGTCGGCACAGACGCAATATAAGGTTCCGTAATAATACACGGCAAATATTCAATCGACAAATGTCCTTAAATAGGTGACGTCAAAAAAAACATGGCGGTTGTGGGATGCAAATATTTGGGGTCAATAAAATTTTTTTTTTCGAATACGGCTATATAGCTATTTGGTTATCAAACTCATCATGTGTGGGCATCCAGGCTTTTTTTTAAGGGAGGTTAAAGAACGTTTGCATTTATTAGCAGGTATAATAAGTCGTACCTTCCCGCGAAGCCTATCAAGTAATCGGAGATAAGTTCACGAATTTAATTTAGCCGGAACGAGATGAGTTGCCGACTTCTGGGAAAAACACGGTTTTAAATTATTGCCGGTGCCGCAATCGTCGTTAGACGACATTTAAAAATGCTTAATTAGTAATTTTTATAAAAGTAAAATACATATTTTTTATAATGTTTATTAGTACATGCATAATTGAATTTTACAGCGCATTGCTTTTTTACTGTAATGTTGCTATTTTTCATTGATAACTAAATAAATATGTATTACTAGCCTTTGCCGTGACTTTTCACGCTTAAATCACTAGGTCCAACAGTATAATTGAAATTCTGACATACAAAAAAAATACAAAATATACTGAGCGGCAAAAAATCTGGCCTTCAAATGTATGCGGGATCGGTAATTTTGTATGAAAGGTGGGCCAAATGTAGTACCGCTGAGTATAGGTAGTTTATTATTCGTCAGTTACCAAACTAGGTTAAGCCTGGAACTTATTGGCCAGCTACGAGTGCGGTTGACAGTAAAAAGTTAAGATCTCCAGCTATTACACATCGAATTCAATCCAAATCAGTTCAGCCGCCTTATATTATACTTTTCGCTAGCGCTGAGCTATGAAAGCGGGCGTTTTAGTGAAAAATATGACGCCGTATGTTCGCACACTTAATTCGGGCTTATTTGAAAATTTTGCTCAGGTACCTACTAGTTTGTCGTATTAAATTATGATCGATTACTGAGTGAGCGCTGTTGGGAAAAAATATTTTTTTCTGTTTTTAGTGAGTACTTACCTATTTGTTCTTATAGCGGCAACAGAAATACATAATCTGACAAATTACACTGTCTGCTATCACGGTTCATGAGATACAGCCTGGTCACAGACGGACAGTGGAGCCTTAGTAATAGGGACCCGTTTTTACCCTCGAGGTTCCGTACCCCTAAAAATATATTGAGATGGCTTTAATTGAAATAATAGGCATGGAACAAAACGCTACATTCGAGCACAAACGCTTGTAAAGAATCAACAGAGCGAAGACGATACGAGGATAAATCTTACAATTGCCGCCACGACCACCACATTGATGATTGGCAATCTAGCACTGTCCGCTTTAAGCGAACCCTTTTTCCACGCACTACAAAAATATGGAACCGGCTTCCTGGGACAGTATTTTCGGAGCAGTACAGTTTAGGGACCTTTAAAAAACGAGCCTATCAGTCTCTCAAAGGGCCGGCAACGCACCTGTGACACCCCTTCGTGTTGGCAGGTGTCCATGGGCGGCGGTGATCGCTTCCCATCAGGTGACCCGCAGGCTCTTTTCCCCCTCTTATATAAAAAACCCACCTACCTACTCTAGAATGCAGCATTCTGTATTTGACAAATTGTTACACTTACTCAAAAAAAGCTTAACAGAAATACAATTGAATTGGCAACCTCTTATTTTTGAAGTCGGTTAAAAAGTAATGAAAGCTAGTTCAGCGACCGGGGAGTCGCTGCCTTCTACTTTTATTGGTCATAAAATAATAATGGACTCCTGCAGTTGTAATGAATTCGCGTAAAAATTATTGTTACAAAATGTGAGTAAAGGATTGTAAAATGAGTTGTAAATGTAGAATAGAAACGATAGCCAAGTTAGACCTCTTTGTCTGCGTTTCCATCAGAGCTGTGCGAGTATATGTAGCGAGGACTGTGTTTTTCATGAACCAATAGAAACGCTTCATTTACCTCGCCTCGCACCGCTCAGCTGTTTCCACTAGAGATGTGCTGTGCGAGGAGGTAAATGAAGCATTTCTATTGGTTCATGAAAACACATTCCTCGTAACACATCCTCGCACATCTCTGGTGGATACGCAACCTTATTCTATGAGCCACGAACGGGCAGACATACGTACAGTAATACATAGCGAAACTACAATGGTTCTTTGTTTAAGACTACGGACTCCTAATAAATATTAACAGTAACAATTTCTTGTGTCTTCCTTTTGACGTTTAAAAGATACAAATTTGTGGCAGATGGACTGAAGTACTCGTAGAGTACCAAAAGAGATCCATTTTTATAAAGCTTTTGCCTGCGGCGTCGCCCGCGTGGAATTCGGTTATCGCGCGCTGTTCCCTCGGGAACTGTGCATTTTCCGGGATAAAAAGTAGCCTATAACACTCTCTGGCCCATAAACTATCTCTTTGCCAAAAATCACATCGATCCCTCGCTCCGTTTCGACGTGAAAGACGGACAAACATACAAACACTCACCTTTCGCATTTATAATATTAGTATGGATTGTTTATCTTTTTATTTGGAAAACAGACAGAAACAGGTATACACTGTTCTTATATCTAAATTAATTCAGGTTTCAGGTTTAAGAAAATTTATTTCTCAAAAGAAGATATATAAAATAACTGAGATTTTAATTAGGTAAACTTAAATACATCAATACGATATCTAAATTAGTTTTATGATTATACATTTATCCATTACCTTAACATCTCTCACTAAAATTTTAGTTAATTAAATTATCATTGGATACCTTTTGAGTAGCAAACCCTAAAAAATGCAGTAATATCTGCTAAATAACTAAAAAAAAACCTTTCAGAACAATTGAAATTCTCAATTTATGCAGACAAGCATAAATATAACGAACCTGTTGGAATAGAGGTCTTTCGTAGACCGCTACGAGTACCGCTACGCTAGTGCTACGCGCTACGCCGTAGCAATCAGAAGCACTTGAGGTTGTACGTATTGAATTTCTTGGTACTTGAAGTTCGTTATTTCGTATTGAATTTCTCATTAGTGCCAGTTGTAGAATTTTTCAGGTGCTGTACGTATATTGTGGCTTTTAACAACCTTTGGTTACTTTAAATAACTAGCAATCCTCTCCTACTAATCCTATCCTATATAAATTATAAATGCGAAAGTTTGTGAGTGATGGCTACTTGCTGGAAACACATAAATCTCGAGTTTGCGTTAAGCTCAGTTTAGTAGTGTCAAAATGTATGGAACTGTCAAGCTTAAGCCAGGTTTAACGACTAAATCTAGGTTTATTTTTTTCTGCTGAGTGAGTATGTTTGTTACTCCTTCACGCTGAAACGGCTGGACGGATTAGGATGAAATTTGGTATGTGGATAGCTGGACATCTGGAATAAAACATAGGCTACATACTTTTTTATCCGATATTCCCACGGGATAGGGATTAAATCTCGAAACAAGAACCGCTGGGCTTAAGAGTCATGAAATTTGTCATGATTGTCTTTAATGTAACGTCAATGAACCACGATTTAATGTTCAGGAATTCCAATGGGAACTTTTAAAAATCGCGGAATTTTAATTCAGCTGCTGGATCTAATGATTTACATGTGCGAAGACGCGGGTAAACACTATGTAGAATAGCGAGCAAACGTTCTGTCAACAAGGACAAAAATACTTGAAATCATTACTCTTCCTTTTGACTTTGCCGTAGTCGAGTAAATATGTAAGTGGTACAAATATAGTGAGTAATGTATTTCCATCGGAAAAAGTTGGATCTCAATCAATACGACGGGACCAGAGGCCGTATTATCCAACGTTCTGACGCTCGCGATTGCAATCAAATTGTGTTAAATGGGTGACATATCGTAACCAACTAAGGACTATGGATCTTTTTTATTATTATTCCACTAGAGGGCAATGGGTCTCCTGATACCAGCAACACCAGGTGGATAGCAGTTGCATTGCCAACCTAGAGGCCTAAGATGGGATACCTCAAGTGCCAGTAATTTCACCGGCTGTCTTACTCTCCACGCCGAAACACAACAGTGCAAGCACCTGCTTCACGGCAGGATTAGCGTGCAAGATGGTGGTAGCGATCCGGGCGGACCTTGCTCAAGGTCCTACCACCTGCAATCTGCAAACTTTGTGTCAAATGCCAAAACTGACGTAGATGAGTACTGAAACTAATTGTGAGAGTACGATAAATACGGACTTTTCCGATAAATAAATAAAAGAAAATAAAAACAAAATGTCTTTACAATACAATACAATAACTCTTTATTGCACACCAACACAGTAAGCATTACAGAAAACAGGTATATAAAACGCAGGTGGTAGGACCTTGTGCAAGGTCCGCCCGGATTGCTACCACCATCTTGCTCGCTAATCCTGTCGTGAAGCAGCAGTGCTTGCACTGTTGTGTTTCGGCGTGGAGAGTAAGACAGCCGGTGAAATTACTGGCACGTGAGGTATCCCATCTTAGGCCTCTAGGTTGGCAACGCGTCTGCAATACCCCTGGTGTTGCAGATGTTTATGGGCGGTGGTGATCTCTTACCATCAGGAGACCCACTTGCTCGTTTGCCATCTAGTAGTATAAAACAAAAAAATATATACATAGAGATTTTCTAAGGTAAGCAATAAGCGGCCTTAAGGTGCTTTTCCATCGGCGAGGCAAGACGAGACGAGGCGAGACGAGAATTGAAATTTGTATGGCGGCGCCCGCAGCGGCTCGCGGCGGTCGCGCGAGAATGCATACAAATTTCAATTCTCGTCTCGCCTCTCCGGTGGAAAATCACCATTATCGCTTCAGAAAGATCTCTTCCAGGCAACCTTTACAATGGACAGAAGTAAAAGATATTACGATTCTTACTTTACGATGATATCATTTAGGTAAATATCCGGTAAATTCCGGGCTCTGCTTACGATAGTTATGAATAGATTGTTCCTTACGACGCAATTGGCTTCGCAAGTGATCAATGTTTTGAGGTGGTTTGACTAATGGCGGCGTATTTGATGTAGCATGCTCGGCATGGATAGCCAAGATATGTGGGTTCAAACACTGCCCGGCGTAGCTAGTTAATATTTTCATTAAAAAAATGTACATTTCGTTGCACAAGCGTTCTTCTAAATAAAAGCAAAAATATTACTTCTATGAGAATTTCGTGAAATAGGTACCTAAATTTACGCAAGCAATGCCACGGATAAACGCTAGTATTTAATGATTTTAAGAGATGTGTGTGTGTGAGCATGCATGCGTGCGTACGTGCGCGCGCGCGTGTGTGTGTGTGTGTGTGTGTGTGTGTGTGTGTGTGTGTGTGTGTGTGTGTGTGTGTGTGATTTCCCATGGGAATTTAGTACATTAGAGAATTTAAATCCAACTGTAAGAAAACATTTATTAATAAATATTAAAAAAATACAGATTATCCAAAGGATTAAAACTACTATTAAATTAAAATGTCTAAAACTAAAACTTTAATTAAAAAGAGAGGTGGGCCTCTTGCCATGGTGCCCATCACGCAGGCAGCATTCCCGCGTTGAACTGCGATTGCGGTTCTTTGCGCGAGAAAGCTGCCGGCGCGAGGGTTGCCTGTTGCCTCCCTTAACCTATTGCTGAGCTCCCGGTGTAGCTCCAGCGCACCCTTTCCCCTAAGGACCTAGAGTCTGTTGGTTTTAAATATTTACGCGTGCGAAGCCGCGGGTAAACATATTTGTAGGGATACGGTCGAGCCCTCAGGTGCGATCAAGGACTTTTAATTCCTGAGCTATATATCATGGAATTATTTCACCATCGCATTGATTAAGAATGAAAATCGCGTAATGACTTTTCCATTGAAAAGGTTCCATGGTGGCTCAGGACTTTAACCTTGAGTGTACGATGAAGCACGGTGATATTACAGGTAAGCAATATTCCCATTTATCGCAAAAAAACATTTTTTATTTCTCCCGCGCACTTTCCCGCGATCCCCAGCAACAAGTCGACGTTCCGGCCATAATTCGTAAACCGTCCCCAGCGACCAACCAGCGGCCGCAGCGTTCTGCGAGCCTCACTTAGTTCCCCCTCGACCGCCGTCCGCGACGCACGCCGATCGCGCCAGTGAAATCTATTTATAAGTGAACTTGATCATATAAGTACTTAGTCTCAGTGTCAAAACCCTTGGATTTTTGTCTCTGGTAAGTTTTTTCTTGTGAGTCCACGAGGTTTGAAATCTTGAACCTGTTGCGCGTCTGTTTGTATTTATGTATTCAGCCACCCTGTATACGCTCGGAATTGTGTATTATTTATTATACAAATTTGTTCTATGGTCGCAAACGTTATCGTGCTATTGATCTGCGATTTTATCATTTCCAATCATTCATCCCAAGGAAGATTCATACGAAAGGAATTTCTACAAAGCCGCATCCAACCGATTTTCCACTTTAACTCCTATTTTCCCGGCTCTTGTTATTTGTGTTTTAACGAGGCGTTTCCATATATTATAAAAAAAAGGCTATTAGAATCTCAATGCTGAGTTAAGCATAATTATTTTACAAAACTGCGTGACTTTAGGTGCTGTTTCGCTATTAAAATGGAAATCGTCTGAAATTATGTTCATAATATGACGTGATTAGGTATTTCTATACCGTTTTTTATCTAGGTACGTGTCTTAAGCTGAAACAGAAAATTTAGAACCTGAAAAGCTTAGCTGTTCATAGATGAATATCTTCAGAACCATCTCAAAAGGCGCTTTTCAAAACATGTCATTTTTTTTTTATGTACTAAGTATGGTTTAATAACAGTTTTTTGTTCATATCTTTACGTGTTGAATCTTGAAACATGTCAATTAAAAAAAATATTTTTAATAAACCCACGAAGGTTGTAAATGTAATTTTTAATAGGAAAAGATTTAAATAATTCTTCTGAAAATCCCCCGATTAACATCACCTGTATTTTTATAATTGAAATATTATGTGCAAATATTTTACGGCAAGCTGCCCGAATTCAATTTTGCAGACCTTTATTTATAAAAAAAACATAATATTAGTAAAAATTATTAGAATCGCAAAAAAATCCGGGATTCTTCTTTCCGTCGTGCGTGGGCAAAAAACTAATGACAGAATTACAAGCCAAACAAAAGAGAAATGTTATACTATAATTAATTAAAAAGAACAAGTCATCTCTCAGCTTGATATCATTGCAGTTCAAGTGTGAGATTCTGCCGATGCCCATATATTATTAATGTACACACTGGAAAGACTTCGCTCGGGCTTAAAACTCAGAAACAAACGTTTTCTTAGAGATATGTTCGCCCCCGGAAACCCACACATACAAGATTTCATCGAAATCCTTAAAGCCGTTTTTGAGATCCCCAAAATAATAAATAAATATAAATTCAATGTATTAGTTTGATAAATATAACACATATTTTTTCTTTGTTTGGACTATTCATATCGCTTGAAAATAGATTAATTTCTTTACAAAAAATATTTTTTCCCCCCTTTTAAATACCAATACAAATCAACTGTACAAGTTACGAAGGGATAAGCATAAGTTACCTTTTTATTTCGTCGTTATGTAGATTATAAAAATTTCGCAATTATAATAATGCTTCACGTCAAAAATAATACGATATTGCCTTCCAGAAACCAGACAATTATGTACAAATTATTAGAAAAAGATGTCAGAATTGCCGTGACGTTATCTAGGCAGACAGACATTAAAAACTAAATTAAATATTACATCATGTTAAAATTATATTACTTTAATTGGAATCACGCATTTCATCACAAATTTTATTAATACGATACAAATTTCGCAAAAATAATACCTCGTATGCAATGTAGACATTTATTCGCTGATTTTTTTTAATGAAAGCACGTATTTTGACAGTTCATAGTTCAAAATAGACCGCATGTATTACAGGTCGATTCACAAGAGCTGTGGGGCTACTACGAAATTCGAAAATCGATGTTCGTATCGTACCATTCCTCTCACTCCCGTACTAAATAATATTAGCGACAGCGGGACGGTAAGATACGAGGTTTGAATTTTGCACTTCGTAGTACTGGGCTTGGCACTAATGGATTGAATGAAAGTGTAATGTCGCTTTTAGACATTTTTGTTGAAAATGACAGATGTTTTTTTTTATTCAACTGGATGGCAAACGAGCCAGTGGTTGTCCTGGTGGTAAGAGATCACCACCGCCCATAAACATCTGCAACTGGTATTGCAGATGCGTTGCCAACCTAGAGGCCTAAGATGGGATACCTCAAGTGCCAGTAATTTCACCGGCTGTCTTACTCTCCACGCCGAAACACAACAGTGCAAGCACTGCTACTTTACGGCAGGATTAGCGAGCAAGATGGTTGTAGCAATCCGGGCGGACCTTGCACAAGATCCTACCACCTGCAAAAAGATGTATGACATTTTCACATTTGTTTGAAGTGTATTCAAATAGGAAACACACAGATACTTTCATTCACTCCTTCAATTTGTTGCCAGCCCTTGTGAATCGACCTAGAATTTGAACTTCAATCTTCCAATGAAGACAAAGGCTTGAACCCACTCATGGTTTCCGCGAAACAATTCACCAGATTTCTCTCTAAAAAGAATAACTGAGGCGAGGGATGTATTTTTAGGTAAATTAAGCCCCGATTCTGTATTTTAATCATAATTGCCTGTGTCGTAATATGCGGGTTCGGTTTTACCTACTTATTACAGAATTTCACATTTACCTCGTTATCTCAGACAATATACAGGGTGTGGCCTGTAATACGAGCAAAAAATTAAAACATAGATCCTCCTCGTCGAATGAGCAACATTTTAGTTCTACTTTTAAAAATAATTGAGTCTTTGAATCTTCCTTTTTTCATACAAATTAAATACTGCTATCAATGCACGCCATCCTAGAACCCAACTAATGTCGCCTGTCACGCTACAAACATCAAGCATTTCACTTTACATTGCTTCTTCGAATAAACTTAAAAGTGTAATAAAAACCAAAAAACTAACTATTTTGAATAGTCGCTGAACTAATGTTGTTCAGTTTGACGAGTATGATCTATGTTTTAATTATTTGCACATATTACAGGCCACACCCGGTATAAAGTTCAGTTTAGACCTTCAATAAAAATCGAACAAGTTACATTAGTTTACCTTTGTAATATATCTCAACGTTTATCAATAGGATAATTAACCCCCTGTTTGACGGATAAATGCGATGCCATTCGAATAGACGGAGAAGGCATCACATTTATCCGTTAAATATAATTAATCAGTGGGTGGTGAAACAGTACATATGTCTTAAAACATTCTAATGATTCCGCCGGGTAGATTATCAGAAAATATTTATTTAAATATTGAATTTAATATCATGGGACACTTGACACCCGTTGACCTAGTCCCAAACTAAGCAAAGCCTGTACTATGGATACTAGGCAACGGATAAACATACTTATACAGATAAATACATACTTAAATACATTATTAAACATCCAAAACCCGATGACAAACATTGGACAAACATCAAACGGTAGACAAAAATGGAGATAAAAGATTGGAGAACCGAAAGCCGTTTGACATATAATTCTATCTGTAGTGCAAAAATAGGAGATACGATTCAAAACTTGTCAAAAATCGATGAAAACCTCGGGTAGCCCCTTAAAATTCCACGTGACGTCACGCCGAGAAACGCTTTTTAGCACGGGGTGATGTCACTGGCCCTCTATCTCGAACTTTGACGCGCTTCATCTTTGTCATCTTTTTAGCACGACGTGATGTCACTGGCCCTCTATCTCGAACTTTGACGCGCTTCATCTTTGTCATCTTTTTAGCACGACGTGATGTCACTGGCCCTCTATCTCGAACTTTGCCGCGTTTCATCTTTGTCATCTTTTTAGCACGACGTGATGTCACTGGCCCTCTATCTCGAACTTTGACGCGCTTCATCTTTGTCATCTTTTTAGCACGGGGTTATGTCACTGGCCCTCTATCTCGAACTTTGACGCGCTTCATCTTTGTCATCTTTTTAGCACGACGTGATGTCACTGACCCTCTCTCTCGAACTTTGACGCGCTTCATCTTTGTCATCTTTTTAGCACGACGTGATGTCACTGGCCCTCTATCTCGAACTTTGACGCGCTTCATCTTTGTCATCTTTTTAGCACGACGTGATGTCACTGGCCCTCTATCTCGAACTTTGACGCGCTTCATCTTTGTCATCTTTTTAGCACGACGTGATGTCACTGGCCCTCTATCTCGAACTTTGACGCGCTTCATCTTTGTCATCTTTTTAGCACGACGTGATGTCACTGGCCCTCTATCTCGAACTTTGACGCGCTTCATCTTTGTCATCTTTTTAGCACGACGTGATGTCAATGGCCCTCTATCTCGAACTTTCACGCGTTACTTTGTCATCTTTTTAGCACGACGTGATGTCACTGGCCCTCTATCTCGAACTTTGACGTGCTTCATCTTCAAAAAAATACGTGTCCAATAATTTTTAACGCACGGACTTGACAGAATAATATTTTTTAAACAGGAGACTATCCAATAGTCATCGTTTCTTTACTTTTATACAATACAAGGTTAAGGGCTTGTTTCACCACTTGTTGACTAACATTAAGTGATGGATATCAGTGATGCCCTCTCTGTTTGTTTTGTCCGAATAAACAAAGACGTCATCACTTTTATCTGACACTTAAAGTTATTCGACAAGTGGTGAAACAGGCCCTAAGGCTCCGTTACCACCAGAGATGTGCGAGGATGTGTTGCGAGGAATGTGTTTGTCATTAACCAATAGAAACGCTATATTTACTTCGCTTATACTTACTTTCGCTATATATACTTACTTTCGCTTGTCCACCAGAGATGTGCTGTGCGAGGATGTGCAAATGAAGCGTTTCTATTGGTTAATGACAAACACATTCTTCGCAACACCTCCTCGCACATCTTTGGTGGAAACGCAGAATACATACATACATTACGAAGCTGTAAAGCGACCAAATTGGAAGGGGTCAATGGAGCGCCGCGATTTAAATACAACTTGTCCGATTTTTCTTGCAGTAACAAGCTGGCCATTTTTACTTTTAAAATCACCACATTTTCTACCAGTTTGAAATCTTTGCCTCAGCATGTGCCAGGAGTGATTAGAATATCCATAAATAGTTTGGAGGTATAGTTTCAAAAATCTCTAATTAGTTTTTTTTGTACGTCATTTTTGTATCTTTTATGTCTTTTTGCGTACCTATCTACATATTTTTTTGTAGTCGGTTAAATTTTTGATGATAATGATTTTAAAAGATCCGTCCAATGATACCCTGGCTATGGGTTTAGAGCAGGAAAAAAACAATATCAAAACCTTCTTCAGGGATCAAATTGATTAATGAAAATGTAGCCCACTTTTAACGCTTCTTACGTCTCATTGAAAACTCCTTAATAGGGTAAGCCAGTCCATTAGAAACTATAGCTAACATAATAAAAACCGGAAATTCTAACGGACTCAAAGAGACGAGAGCTCAGGATATACTGGAAAAGGTGCTGGTAGAGGTAGGACTTTATGGTGTACTAGCATTTACTCGCGTCTTCGCACGCGTAAATCATTAGATACAGCAGTTGAATTGAAATGCCGGTATTTTATTAAATTCTCATGGGAATTCCCTAAAATTACATCGTGGTTTTCATTGACGTTAAATTAAAATACCCATGCCAAATTTCATGACTCTCAACCCAGCGGTTGTTATTTCGAGATTTTATCCCTATCTCGTAAAAATATCGGGATAAAAAGTAGCCTATGTGTTATTAAAGATGTCCAACTATCTAGGTACATACCAAATTTCATGACTGTAAGCCTAGCGGTAGTTCGAGATTTTATCCCTATCCCGAGGGAACATTGGGATAAAAAGTAGCCTATATATTATTTGAGACGTTCAGCTACCTACATACTAAATTTCATGATTCTAAGCCCAGCGGTTGTTATTTCGAGATTTTATCCCTATCTCGTGGGAATATCGGGATAAAAAGTATCCTATGTTTTAATCCAGGTTATAAAATAACTTTTTGCCAAATTCATCTTAATCCGTCCAGCCGTTTCAGCGTAAACAAGTAACAAACATACTCACTCACTCACAAACTTATGGTCTGTCCAGAATTCGAGATACTAAAATGACAGTCTGAAATGTCAAACGTAAAAATAATGTGGCCAGCATAAAAGGAACAGTGCTGCTCCGTGATTTCGGTTTCGTAAATAACCGATAAAATATTTATTTTACGATAGCAAAAATAACATTAATGCATTCAATATTCTACTTTCCATTTTACTTTATTATACGATAAAGTGATGAAATCTAAGCACAGGTAAAAATACAGTGTTCATCACTTTGTGCCAATGTAAAAAATAATACAGAGGGGCTACTACAAAACTAGAAAAACGAAGTTCGTATGGCACCGTCCCTTTCACTCGCGTGTTAAACGAGATAAGCGTCAGCGGGACGGCAACATACGAAGTTTGAGTTTTGCATTTCGTAGTCAGGGCCAGCAGGGCTACTACGAAATTCGAAAATCGAAGTTCGTGTCGTTCCGTCCTTCTGACACTACTATTTAATTTAATACGTAAGTGAGAGAGACGTTACGGTACGAACTTTGATTTTCGAATTCCGGAGTAGACCCTCAGATATCACACAACGTCATTGTTCATGTTTTTCGTATTCAAGTGGTATTCAACCGATTTTCGTTACTTTACTCGTATTGTCATCGGATGTGATCAGTGTGTTTTCTCGTATTATTGTTGCTGTTGACGTTATTTGTTAAATTTGTTGAGATAGACTTTTTATTTGTTAATTTTGTTTTGTTTGGTCGTGTTTTTGTTGTTTTGTTTGATTAAACATGGACCCTGAGCAGCCAAGTACTTCGTCGCATAGACGGAGCAGCGAAGAAATACTTTCGCCTCGGAAAAAACGGAAACGTCAACCTCTTAGCAAAGCCGAGAAGTGTATGGTTGTAAAACTTACTTAGAATGAAATTGAAACTTAAACATCAACATCTATCAAAAGTCGAAATATCTCGAAAACGGTCGCATTTTTATTAGACCTATTTTACCTTTTCTAGAATGTCCTAAGTGCCCTACATTTGAGTACATCACGGATCCGTTCATATCTTAATATTTTACGACATACATACATTGGTACCTACAAAATCTTTCGGTGATAACCGGTTGCGGCACATCACTATTTATGAGACGCAAAAAACAGGTAACACATGAAACGTCATTTTAGTATCTCGAATTCTGGGACAGACCATACACATTTATAATATTATATAGTAGGATAATGTAGGGCTTACTCTATATTAAATCTCAACAGAAACATACCTACTATAGACACCATATGCCTTGATTGAGATGATTTGTCTACAAAATGTAGTGAAAGTACCTGGGCGACCGAGCTCGGGCTAAAACTCGATAATAAGCGTTTTACCAGGAATAAGACCAAGCTACATAGATCGATTTGTCATCCCCGAAAACCCCCACATACCAAATTTCATCGAAATCGTTGGGAGCCGTTTCCGAGATTCTGATTATATATACAAGAATTGCTCATTTCAAGATATAAGATATATAGATAGATAGATAGTTTACATAAGCAGCCATGCTTAGGTTTTTATGTAATAAAAAAATTATAACAAAAAATTGAACAAAGTACAAAAAAACCATGAAAATAATTTTCTACCAGTCTGAAGTTGGTACCTCAGTACGAGCCAGCAGGAGTGATTGAAGCCCAATATATTAAAGTATGTAGGTGAGGTAGACGACTATGTCCACTCCTGCCGGCTCGTGCTGAGGCACTGACTAACAGACTCGTAATTTTTTTTCATCGGTTGAATTTTTTGTTATAATTTTTTTTTTACGCTTTTAAGTGTAAATAATCTAAGATAGTAGTCTAATGTGTTCCGACACAGAGACGTTCATTGTTGAGGAGTCCTGGTGCTTCATCACCCGTTTCATTTCACCATATGCATTACGATGAGCTTAAATTGCTTAGCAACCGTGTTAAAGTAATTGAAATTCAACCCGTGAAATACTTATTGAGTAGTCACTCCGTTGATCTAATGTGGTATTCATCATCAGTTCTACTTTTCCACTTCACCAAATGATGATTTTCAAGAGCAAATGCACGAGTTACTACTAAATGTATCGGAAATACCATAGGTGCCCCTACAATATTTGAAGAGTTCCCTCGATTTTATTAGGATCCAATCATCAGATCCTAATTTGGTGCTTATGGGACCTAATTGAAAGCATTCCTTGAAGAACAAAAATTTTTTTTTCCAAATCGGTTCATAAATGAGGGAGTTCTGAGGTAACAAACATAAAAAAATACAACCGAATTGATAACCTCCTCCTTTTTTTGAAGTCGGTTAAAAATAAAATAAGTTTCTGTTTAAAATTGCATTTTTAATGTAAGTACCTTAAGCTTCTTTTACTGATTGTACTTTTTGTTGAAAGTGCTTGCAATTTTTTTATATTCGACTGGATGGCAAATGAGCAAGTGGCATTGTCATCCAGCTTACTCGTACATGTAAGTACATAGCAAATTTCAAGTCAATCCGACCACTGGAAGTGGGTCGAAATGAACTTACTTCGACCCAACAAAAAACGGGGCAAGTTAAATAAAAGCTTGTAATTTTTTTTATGCTTTTGTTAGCTTCACCCTGTCAACGTAACTATTTAAGTCAAGTCCTACCCGTCTCGTGTAATGTCTGTACGCTGTGTAGAGGGGCAGGCTGAAAATCAGCGCTGGCGCGGTGAAGCATAGTCCTCAGCGCACATGCGGAGCCTGAACCTTTTGCCACATGTATTTTCTTTCTTTGTTTCTTTTAAATAGTAATTTAAAACTACTTTTACTACTTAGTACTTTTAAAAACAATCTGGCCTGTTGTGAGATTCTAAATGACATGCGTGCTATTAAAAATACTGTAGGAATCATATTAATCATATTACGTACTCCGGTTTTCTGGAGTTGAGTTAATACCAACAACATATAAGGCAATACAATAACTCTAACGGAACATTGAAAAAGTATATAGGGTTGTACTGTATACATTTGAGTATGCCATTTTGATCGGTCAGTATAGGAAAGTCTAACAGCCTTATTCATAAAAAGTTAAAGCCTCCTTGAAGGCTCCTTGAAGGCCCGATGCTAAAAAACATGATTCATAAACGTCTGTTAGCGCTAATTAGTCGATCAAGGCTCTGCTAAAGTTAGAGGACCGTAGACCCTCCTTTATCTCCCTGCTAAGTCACAAAATGGCCGCCACAAGTTTGAACAGCTGACTTTGACAAGAGCAAAAACCATACCGAAGATATTTTAGTGAAGGGTGAAGTTACGCAAAGATTAAAAAAAAAACAGGAAAAAATATTTTCAGGAATTTGTATTTAAAAATCCTCTAAATTAGCAACAATAAATTAACAATAAATATGAAAAAAAAATTAGGATGATTAACATAATTATGGCTTTTTGCACAACATAAACATGCGGATCGGAAATGGCGGGAAAATAAACTTCTCGCTTTTATTTTTTTCCTGCTAATTTGCTGTCACTGCTGTCAATTTTTTTTTTTAATTATCGATTAGGCCATTTTTTGTCTTTGATTTGTCAAGGTGGCCAACATAACGCGTCTAATCCGTCTATCAGCAGCTCAACAACTAGCAGACTGCTAGCAAGCGTTTATGAATCATACTTCTTGACAACCGCCTAACAAGCTTAATCAGTCTGCTAAGTAACAGACCGATCAAACCCCAATTAAGGTTTTTTTATGAATAAGGCTGTAAAACTATAAGACATACGAAGATCTGTTCTTAGGAACCATGTCATCGATTTTAATAAAAAGAAAAACTGCATTCATTAAAAAAAACTTGTAAGTACACAACTTGGACTCGAATCCGGACCTTTTGAGAAATAAAACTTACATTACTAAAGAATATGAAAACAATGCATTTTATTCATTCTAGATAACGTGTTTCATGGTAACATTTATTGCTTATGTATGACCTTCACTAACGATATCCAAATAGAAATAAATAATGTAGGTTTTTTTTTAAACGACATAGTTCGATTCCCGTACTGAGTTTTTTTTTTTTGTTTGAATGTAGTTTTTCTTGTTACTAAAATTGATGATATGGTTCCTACGAACAGATCATGTCTTATAGTTTCAGAATTTCCCATACTGACCGATCTAAATGAGCCACCCTGTATGTACAGCTGCAAATATTTCAACACAGCAGGGATTCACGGATAAAATTACAATTGATATTAAAAAGCAGGAATACCACTAAACCAATAGTGAGTCATCGCGTATGACAGCCATATCTCTCGCCGTCTCTTTTTAACTTTCAGTATAAAATAGAGACAACGCTAACCTTTTTAAAGCACGAATGTACAGCACCAGTATGACAACGACTGGGAAATCAGAAACTGCTACAGGTGGGCGCGCCGCATCATAACGTAGATTAGATAGTGTCCAAAACTTCCCCGTATCTCTACTATATCAGCATAATACAGCTTTGTAAGTGTGCCTAAGTGCTTTTTGATTTATGAATTCCTAGGACAAAGCTTTTAAAAGGGTACGCTTAAGCCTATCACTTCATAATTGCTAGCAATTTAGTACTTTTTTCTCGGCTATCGTGTTACACTGTTGAAAAATGAAGATGAAAACCGGCCAAGAGCGTGTCGGACACGCCCGGAATAGGGTTCCGTAGCCATTACGAAAAAATTAAGTAATATTTTTCTAAGTATTTCGTATTTTGTACGGAATATTTCAAGTTTAGGTATATTTTATACCTTAGGCTGCTGTTTACTCTTAAACTACTAATAATTCTCAAGCAAACTTAGCCGTTATAGTTTTCCCTGTAAATTGAAAATACAAACTGAAATATAGATGCACAGAAAAACCAGAAAAATAAGACCATCACTGGGAATCGAACCCAGGTCCTCGGTAATCCGTACCGCGTGCTATTACCGAGGACCTGGGTTCGATTCCCAGTGATGGTCTTATTTTTCTGGTTTTTTCTGTGCATCTATATTTCAGTTTGTATTTTCATTTTAGGTTTTACGGGATGACCGTAAAAGTAAAAATTTGGAATTGAAATAAAAACACAAAAAAAATCCAAAAAACCAATCTTGAAACTATGAGGGTTCCGTTTTTGCCATTTTGGCGTAAAATAGCCTATTATGCAGGAAATCGTATTAAACGTGATCGTATTAAGCGGGTTCTACTGTATAATCATATATTTTATTCCAATCCTTGGCACCTCAACAATAACAGTGAATATCACATCTGGCGACGAGGATCAAAACTAATAATAATTAATAATTCACTGTGTAGTGGAAGGATGCGCTACAAAAGCAATTATTAACTGGCCCTGATTGGTCATGAAATGTTGATCAAACAATGTACAGTACTTAGCATACATAGTGTACTGTAGCAGTGAAAAACAAGTTAACGAACAAAAAGAGCACGAAAGAAAACAATGCGAAAAAATATTGAAACAATATTGCGCGAACCAAAGCTTTGCTTCACTGATCGCCTGTTAGCGAGCCGCCGTGTCTCGAGGGACAAGTCAGTCACTCAGCGATTAAGTTGACCAAGTCAAATTGAAATAAGTTGTCAGGGAATAAGCGGGTCCAATGTGACCGATTTGCGTGCGCCGTGGGACGTCGCTTATTTGATTTATTTCTTTTATTTTCGTGTATTTGGTGTTTTTATCGCCCACGTGTATAGGGTTATATATATGGTAAAATGAAATGTCCTGAAAAAAAAATCATTTAAAGAGTCCTGATTGGGCCTGGGAACTATGGCCCAAGCCCTCTTGTTCTGAGAGGAGGCCTGTGCCCAGCAGTGGGACGTATATAGGCTGGGATGATGATGATGATGATGAAAGAGTCCTGACATTTCATGTAAATGATTTGGCGTAGCGTGAACGACGCGCGGGTTATTTATCATATTATAAATTGTTTTGAAATAAATGTTTAGGTTTTGTTGATTAAGGTAAATGTACCTTATTACGGTATATTAAGGCGTTTCCTACTTTGACTGCGGATTTAAAAAAAAATACGAAGATTCTAGATGTAGTAACTATTTTATTTTAGGGATATGTCTTTTAAGATGGATGTAGGATATTATTTTACTTCGTAGCTTTTAATTTATAGAAATAAACGTTATTTCGCTAAACCCTTCGTTTGTCCCTTATTCCGTGATAAAATTTGGCTCTGGACTTAATTCCGGGAGTCGTTGTACGTAATTCCGTGCTATCTTTAAAGTTCACATTGTTCAAGCATCTATCAAGATAGTTGACTTAAAATACTTTTTTTAAATGATGATTATAATCACGTAATAAAAAAAAATTGTATTGCGTGAATTGGAGGAATTGGAATTGGAGGGGGAAATTTATTATACTCTACTTAGGTAATCTAAATTAAAATGACAAAATGAAAAACATGCTTAGTTAAATTTATTAATTCAACTTAATAATTTGAATATATCAAATAATAAAATAACTTCTAGAACAAAAACAAAATTAGATTTTGTTTGATAATCATATTAAAGTATGATAGTCACTGTCCCATCATTTACATCTTAACGACTTTTGGTGTATTTCGGCGTATATATTGGATGAGGCCATTTTTTACCTGAAAAAGGTAACAATATATTATTATATGTATTATATTATATTTATATATGTATTATACCCATGCAAATTTCAGCTTTCAAGTACTAATGATCACTGAGCTAAACCGTGGACGGACGGACAAACGGACATGGTGGATAAGGGTTTCTAGTTGACTAAGGAAGCCTAAAAACAGAATGGACCCCTCCCCATAGTTTATTTTTATTTTTTTCATAATACCGGAATAAGGGACATTAGTACAAAAGTCGTGTACATAATTACGGGGGTCCAAAAAAATGGTTATAATAAATAAAAAACAAGATTTTTTTTTTATAATTGGAAGATAATATAACAATTATACTCATAAAATCGAAATAAATAACCTTTGTGCTCTGATTTTATAAAATAAAACAAATTTAATATCGATGCCATACTCCATTATTTCGTACGTATGACTTAACGAGTATACATTTCGTTCTCAATTATAACACTCAAATTTTAAAAAAACCATGTACCGTAATTACGTCACAATAATCTGCAGTCCTTACTTAACTTATTCACATCAAACATATGAATAAATTTAATCCTAGATAGAAACAAAAGATTAAAACATTTCGGACTGACTTTCCCTTATTCCGTGATACTCACGCAATTAGGTACATCGCGTCAGATTGGTGTACATAATTACGGGAGCGAGTATTTTACTTTAAATATGCTTTCAGTTAACTTGAAAAGGTGATAAATACGTCTATTAATAACTATAAAACAACAATGATACAAATTTTGTATAAATAAACTTACCAGTATCACAGCAAATCCTTACGAAGTTCCGCTGCCACGTTACGCTCACTGACAACACGCCCGTACCGAACTACTGCGGGGTTGCGACGGACGCGTTTGAAAGTGCCTCACGGCTTTAAAAGATATTACATATATTCAAAAATCGTGTTTTTCGGTTGTATTTAAGCTATAGTTAATGAATTATTGCATTAAGTTATGATTTTACTGATTGTTTCCTTATTTTACGACAAAAACCAAAATATCACGGCATAATGTACTATCCCGTAATAGTGTACCTTTACCTTACTTGAAGTTTCTTGCGGCGCATTCTTCTTGGCAATGATGGTCTTTCCGAAAGCGCTGGTTGTTTAAAAAATGACGTGTAAAAGTGCCCATTGCGGCCTATTTACTGAATAAATGATTTGAATTTGAATTTACTTACTACTTTAATTTATCATTGCATTCATTAAAAGTTTGTAAAATTTGTAATGAATGTGTCATGAAAACTTTGTTTTTTGGGTTATTTTTAAAAACTCCCGCCAAGTCCGGCCGCAATCCTGGTCAAAAATCCTGACATGTCGGGACAAATCCTGAGGTATGGCAAATCTACACGTATATAAGGAGAAAAAGTTAAGAATATTTCGAATACAATACATAGCTCGCTTGAATACAACTTAATAAATAGCAATAATCTACAGACCTTTTAATAATTTTTAGTTACATGTACTTTTAATCAAGGATAGTTATATAAACATTGGTACGAAAGTGGCTGGTGTCAACATACTATATTTTTGTTGTATAAAGATAGTTATTATACACATAATTTTGGCTCCTGTTTTTCTGTATATATGTTTTAACGTTGCTGAGAAACAAAGTGAACAAAAACCGTACATTTCTTGCATTGGGACTCCCCTTATGTTTAGGGTTCCGTAGCCAAAATGGCAAAAACGGAACCCTTATAGTTTCGCCATGTCTGTCTTTCTGTCTGTCCGTCCGTCCGCGGCTTTGCTCAGGGACTATCAATGCTAGAAAGCTGTAATTTTTCACGGATATATATGAAAACTATGCCGACAAAATGGTACAATAAAAAATTCAAAAAATTTTTTTAAGGGTATCTCCCATAGTCGTAAAGTGGGGGTTATTTTTTTTTCTCATCCAACCCTATAGTGTGGGGTATCGTTGGATAGGTCTTTTAAAACCATTAGGGGGTTGCTAAGACGATTTTGATTTAGTTATGTGTTTGTAAAATATTCAACTTTAAAGCGCCCCCCCCCCTCTAAAATCTAAACCGGTGGGTGGAAAAATTAAAAAAAAATCAGGATGATAATAAGTATTATCAAGCTTACAAGGAAAACTATAACGGTTAAGTTTGCTTGAAAATTATTAGTAGTTTTAAAGTAAATAGCAGCCTAAGGTATAAAATTTGCCTAAACTTGGAAGATTCCGTATAAAATACGAAATCATTAGTGTGGCATACGGAAACTTCGTAGCTCTGGTCGGTCGTACGCCACAAAATGGTTATTGGTTGATTGTTGATGTTTATAGAGAGTGGACTGTATGTAGGTGAAGAATGAAAGATGATTTTGAGATCTGGCACACTGATGCAGCTTGAGAGTGAGAGAGAGAGAGAGAGAGGTCGGGAGCGCTTCTTATTACTTGCTTATTCATTCGCTGTCGCTCGGAGACTGAACGTTGTGGTCGGGACCGCGCTCGCTTTTATACCCGCGAGAATTACCTTAAAGGGATCGCGGTCCCCCCACTCCTCCGCTCCCTTCCCCGCTCTCGCCCTACTCGTCTTTATTTTATTAAAAAACTTAACTAATCCTAATACAAATCAATAAATCTTAATGCTAATACTTAAACCTAGTTAACAATAATATTTTTGGGACTTTTTCCTTAATTCTGTAGCGCGGCCGCGAGTCGGTCCGCGCTACTGTCCCGCTCGCACCTAGGGGTTATACGTATAACCGTCCCGCTCACACGAGCGAGGTTATAAATATAACTACTGCGCCGGGTCCGGCGCCGCTCATTTGGCGCACGGACGCGACGCAGGCGGTTGCGAGCTTATCCTACTAAATGAAACTAGGCGGTAAGTATTTATTTATTGCACATAACTTAAAACTAACTTATGCTATATACATGAATTTAGGCGCCGTTCTGTACATTTCTCCCGCCGTCGCCGTGCGATCCCACTGGCAGAACGACGATCTTCCTCGCCGGCCTGCGTAGCACGTGTCCTCGGCTCGTAGTCACGTCGACGACTCGTACCACGCCGTCCTTGCCGGGGTAGACTCGTGTGATTCGTCCTCGGGGCCATGTGTTTCGGGGCATATTCGAGTCGCATATGATTACGACATCGCCGACTGCCGGGCTCGCTCCGCTGCTATGGGGCTCCCGCCGGTGTTGTAGTAGCGGTAGGTACTCTCGTACCCAGCGCCTCCAGAAGGTGTCGGCGAGTTGCTGGGCGCGCCGCCATTGTTGGCGCGCGTCGCCGTCGCTCTCTTCGAAGGTACCGGGGGCTGGCGAGTGGCAGTCGGGTCCGAGGAGGATCATGTTCGGGGTCAGCGCTGTCGGGTCATTGGGGTCGACCGACACGTGCGTTAGCGGGCGAGAGTTGACGGTCGCTTCGGCTTCCAGCAGCAGGGTGTGTAGGATCTCGTCGCTCGGGTATTTTTCATGGAGCGTGGCCTTCAGGGCCTCCTTCACCCCGCGGACCATTCTCTCCCAAGCTCCCGCCATGAAGGGGGCGGCAGCCGGGAGGAAGCGCCAGTTGATGCGGCGGGCCTCTGCTTCGTTCTTGACGGCTTCGCTAAGTTCTCGGGCGGCGCCTCGAAAGGCGGTAGCGTTGTCGCTCCATAGCTCCGTCGGGCACCCGCGCCGCGCAATGAAGCGGCGCAGGGCGTTGATGGCCGAGTCGGTGCTCAGGGAGACGACCACCTCCAAATGTACTGCCCTCGAAGTCAAGCAGGTGAACAAGGCGACGTGTCTCTTCTCGCGATGGCGTGCGACGGTCACTTCTAGCGGGCCGAAGTAGTCCAGGCCCGTGAATGAGAACGGGCGGGCTCCATAGGCGAGGCGCGCAGCGGGTAAGTCGCCGGTAGCGGGGGCGGCCGGTCTCGCTTTGCGCAGTAGGCAGCGGGCGCAGCGGGCGATGACCTCTTTTACCGCCGGGCGAATCTTCGCTATGTATACACGCTGGCGTAGCTCGTTGACTACTATCTCGGTCCCGCCGTGGTGCAATTTTTCATGTATATGCGCGATGTACAGCTTCGTATAATAATGTGTTCTATGTAACACCGCGGGATTCACCATCTCTTGTTGTATCGCGTCGGCCGCTACGATTCTGCCGCGCAATCGCATCACTCCATCCGCGTCTATAAATACGCTGATTTTTGCGAGTCTGTCGTCCCTTTCTGGCGCGCGGCCGTCCGTAATGCGCTGTCTCTCTCGCGCGTAGGCATCTTTCTGCGACGCGCTCGTCAACAGCTGTTCGGCTTTGTTTATGTAGCGAGCCGGTAGCACGATGTATTTTTCGTGTTTTTCGGGCGCGATGCGGTTGCGTGGCACGTGAGCGGTCGGCGTGCGCCTGTCCCATTCTTCATCTTGAGACTGGTTAGCGCGCGTTCTCTTTCTGCGTGCTGCGGCGACGACTTGTGGTGCGGGCGACGATCTCTTGTGGCGGCAAAGGTCGATGAACTGCAGGACACGTGCAGTTGTTCTTAATAATCGCGTCCACTTCGAGAAGCGTTCGATTTCGGGCAAGTGGGCGTGGCGCGCGCGTTGGTCTTGAAGCGCGTTACATTTTTCTTTTTCTTCGCCGGTAGCTGGAATTTCGACCTTATTTTCTTCGGGCCAAGAATCTTCTCTCTCGTACAAGAATAGCGGGCCGCGGAACCACCGATGTCTCGGACCGAATTCTTCCGGGGTGGCTCGCGTCGCGTCGTCGGCGACGTTGTCCGCCGATGGTAGCCAGCGCCATTCGTTTTTCTTGGTGAGGTCTTCTATCTCAGCGAGGCGATGCGCGACGAACGTCTTAAATGTGCGGGGCTCGGAGCGTATCCACGCTAGCGCCGTACGAGAGTCGCTCCAGTATGTGCGTCGGGCGACCTCGTAGTCGTGTTCGTCGGCGACCGTGTTGGCTAGTCGCGCGCCTAGCAGAGCGGCTTGCAGTTCGAGACGGGGCACGGAGATGGGTTTGTTCGGCGTGACGCGGCTCTTCCCTGCGGCGAGTGAGATGGTCACGCTGTCATCGGCATGAATTATGCGCCAATAGACAGCGGCCGCGTAAGCTTCTTGGCTCGCGTCCACAAATGTGTGAAGCTCGTAGCGCGCGCCCGGCGTTGCCCCGTAGCACCTAGGTATATGTAGGTCACCTAGGCGGTGCAGTTGTTGCAGCCACTCGCTCCATCGGTCGTGCAGCTCGGGGGGCAACTCTTCATCCCATGCAGTGTCGTATCGCCACGTGTCTTGCATGATGCGCTTTGCCGGTGTCGTGATGGGCGAGATGAGCCCTAGCGGGTCGAATATCGACATAATAAGGCTAAGGGCCTCCCTCTTCGTTGGCGGACGTAGATTTTTCATTATTTCGACGGGTGCCCTTCTATTGTTGAGCCGGAAGCTGATACTATCTCTCTTCGTGTCCCACAGCAGGCCGAGTGTTTTTTCTATCTCGCTCCCGCCGATAGGGACCGTAGCTCCGTCTCGCTCGCTCCCGCCGATAAGGGACGTCGCGCCCTCTCGCTCGCTCCCGCCGGTAAGGGACATCGCGCCTTCTCGCTCGCACTCGTTGTATGCCCATCCGCGTAATTCGAAGCCAGCCTTCTTGTGTATGAAATCGACGTCTTTTATTACGCGTCGTGCCTCTTCTATCGTAGCGAAGCTTTGCAGGTAATCGTCCATGTAGTGATTTCTCTCGATTGCCCTGGCGGCGTCCGGGTACTCTTCGGCGTGTTCCCGCGCGTTTCTATTTTTTATGTACAGCGCGGTACACGGTGACGACGTAGCGCCGAAGATCACGGACGACATTCTGTATTCTTGCGCTTCGCCTTCGCGCCGATCGCCGCGCCATAAGAAGCGTAGGGCGTCTCTGTCTTCTTCGCGTATCTTGATCTGCATAAACATTTCCTTTATATCGGCGGAGACCGCCACGGCGTGCTGTCGGAACCGCATAATGACGCCGGGCAGGCTCTGCAGTAGGTCCGGGCCCGACAGGAGCATATCGTTGAGGCTGCGGCCGTGAGATTTGGCCGCCGCGTCGTGCACGAGTCGTATCTTCGGCTTGTCGGGATTGCAGACCGCGAAGTGTGGCAGGTACCATGTGCGGGCGCTAGGGGGCGCGGCCGCGGGCTCGGCGTACTTAGACGTGAGTAAGTTGAGGACGCGCTCGTCGTATTGTTTCTTCAGCTGTTCGTCGCGATCGAGTTTGCGCTCGAGCGTGTGTAGTCGCTTGAGTGCGTCGGCTCGATTGTTGGGTATCTTGCCCTCTCGCTCTCTCCATAGCAGCCCCGTTTCGAAACGTCCGTCGGGTAGGCGGCGACTCGTTTTTTCTAATATTTCGAGGGCTTGTAGCTCTGGATCGCTCTTCTGTTTTCTCGGCTCGATGGATAGCGACTCTAATGCGAAATAGTCGCGCATCATTTTTTCCATGTGATTAGCCGGTTCGGTCAGAGTGAGATGGGCACAGCAGTACGCCACGGGCTCCGCTTGTGAGGTGCGGCACCCGTGTAATACCCAGCCTAGTAGCGTGCGCGACGCGACGAGTTGATCGCGCCGTCCTCTTCTAATTTCTTGCGAGATGATTAGCTCCCAATTGTCTTGGCCGATCAATATTTTCGGCGTGGCGCGGCTGCATGTGACTTCATTCTTGATGTCTTCTAAATGTCGGCAGTCGCGTAGTTCTCGTTCACTTATCGACTGCGTCGCGAAGTCGAGGCTTGCCACGGTGCGCGCGTTATTTATTTGCAGCTCGTCGTCGCTGTATTTGCCTCGGATCGCCACGCCCACCTTCTTGCTTTTCTTGTGCGCTACCTCCGTCCCGCTCACTCCTTGGACCCACATTTGTTCGGTGGGACCGTCGAGACCGAGCACGTCGGCAACCGCTGCGTCGATGATGGTGACCGTGCTGCCGTCGTCTAATAGCGCGTATGTTTCGATGGTGGCTTGCGGCCCTCGCAGGACGACCGGCGCGATTTTGAGATAGGCGCGGCCCGTTTTGGTGGTTGCTGCGCCGACTTGTTCGACTGTCGCGTTCGTTGCTGGTTCGATCGGAGGCTGCGGCGGCCGCTTTGGAGCGTCGGGGGAGGCCGGCGATGGTTTCTCGTGATGCAGCAGACGATGGTGCCGCATGGGGCAGCCGCCGCGGCCGCACGGCTTAGCGCGGCACTCGTAGCGGCGGTGCTTGCTAATGAGACAGCGATAGCAAATGGTGTGTTTCTTCGCTATCTCCCATCGCTCGTTCGTGTCCGCCTTGATAAAATTCGGACACGTAGGTAGTTGGTGGCCTTCCTGCTTGCATTGAGGACACGGTGACTTCACTTCTTTGCGCGATTTCGTGGTGGTTTCAGTGGTGGCGGTGTAGGCGCGTTCGACTTTTTTCTTTATTATTTTGTTTTCTTGCTTCTCAGTAGACAGCTCGGGCGGCGCGTAGGGCGCGCATTTATCCGCTTCGCGGTTGAGAAATTCGGCGATCTTCTTTATTTCGGGTACGTCTTCATTTATTGTTGCATAGTCGTACCACTTGCTTCGCAGGATCGGCGTTAGTTTGTCGACGATCGTGCGCAATACTTCCGGGGTGTGAAGGTATTGCGGGCGTTTGAGCATCTCGATTGTTGCTACTGTGTTAGCAACGCGGCTCGCGAAGATGCACAGGTCACGTGGGTTGTCTGTGAGTCTCGGGAGCGCTTTCATCTTTTCCATTTCGCCGATGAGGAGTGCGTCTGGTCTGCCGAATCTTCTTTGTAATGCGCTTACGACGTCGTCTGGCCGAGGCTGGCTGATGAGGAGCGCGCTTACCGCTTCCAAGGCCACCCCTTTGAGGGCCTTTCTAATGCGAGCGACGTTTTCGTTGGCCGTAAAGCTGGCCGCAGACTCGGTGTAGGCTGCTTGAAATTGGAGCCACTCGTTGCTGAGTCCGCTGAACGGCGGCAGGTCGGGAATATATCTGTTCGTTGATGATGACTTGCCGGCGTGGATTGCTTCTGTTAATGCTGCGGTCAGCATGGTGAGGTCCATTGCTGACTTGTGGGACTGCTCTTCATAATGGTCCCGCCGCTCGCGCTCTTTGTGTGTGTGCGTGGGCGGCCTTCTTTCTTCTCGTAATGTTCGTTCTTGATTGGGCGATCTTCTTATCCAATCAGCGATACGTTGTGAAGCCAGGTCGTCTTCTTCTTCTTCTGTGTCGGACAGCTCTGACTCCGCCGCCATCTTTTCTAGGCGGATTTTTTCTAGTTCAGCCTCGGCGCGCACGCGCTTCAGCTCCAGCTCGGCTAGCCGCTCCTTGGCCTCCAACCCCGCGAGGAGTCTCTTGCCGGAGGCCTTGGAGTGACGTGACCGAGCGGGCTTCTGCGGCGGTGCTTTTGTGACAGCTGGTGGTGGCATCTGCTGCGACGGTTGGCGAATGACGACCGTATCTGTACTGGCCGCGGGCGTGGCCTTAATACCCGAAGTGTCCACTTGATCCCTCGCACTTGTCGCGACGGATCCCGATGCTGATGCTGATACTTCGGTGGTGCCCGTGCCAGTCGTGGTCCCCGTTTCGCCGGAACTCGACGTGGTTGTTGTCAGGTTCGTACTAGTAGTCGCAGTGGTTTCACCGGCGCTGGACGACTCTTCTTTTGATTCTTTGCCGCTGTTGCTTCTTGTTAAAACCATCTTGAATTTCTTCTTGTTTCAGTGATCCGGTGCTGAATGGACCATTAAATGTGGCATACGGAAACTTCGTAGCTCTGGCCGGTCGTACGCCACAAAATGGTTATTGCTTGATTGTTGATGTTTATAGAGAGTGGACTGTATGTAGGTGAAGAATGAAAGATGATTTTGAGATCTGGCACACTGATGCAGCTTGAGAGTGAGAGAGAGAGAGAGAGAGTCGGGAGCGCTTCTTATTTGTTGCTTATCCATACGCTGTCGCTCGGAGACTGAACGTTGTGGTCGGGACCGCGCTCGCTTTTATACCCGCGAGAATTACCTTAAAGGGATCGCGGTCCCCCCACTCCTCCGCTCCCTTCCCCGCTCTCGCCCTACTCGTCTTTATTTTATTAAAAAACTTAACTAATCCTAATACAAATCAACAAATCTTAATGCTAATACTTAAACCTAGTTAACAATAATATATTTTGGGACTTTTTTCCTTAATTCTGTAGCGCGGCCGCGAGTCGGTCCGCGCTACTGTCCCGCTCGCACCTAGGGGTTATACGTATAACCGTCCCGCTCACACGAGCGAGGTTATAAATATAACTACTGCGCCGGGTCCGGCGCCGCTCATTTGGCGCACGGACGCGACGCAGGCGGTTGCGAGCTTATCCTACTAAATGAAACTAGGCGGTAAGTATTTATTTATTGCACATAACTTAAAACTAACTTATGCTATATACATGAATTTAGGCGCCGTTCTGTACAATTAGAAATATATTACTTAATTTTTTCATAATGGCTACGGAACCCTATTTTGGGCTTGTCCGACACGCTCTTGGCCGGTTTTTTTTAAAAATTATATTCAAAATTACACACACTCTCACACTTGCGATTTGCAGACGATATCGTCATCATGGCAGAGACGCTGCAAGATTTGCAACATATGTTGAGCGACCTAGCTGATTCTTCACAACGCATTGGTCTCCGGATGAACTTGGACAAAACCAAAGTCATGATTAATGAACATGTAAGTCCGGAATCAATTGCAGTACATGGCAACTCTCTGGAGGTTGTTAAAGAGTATGTTTACCTCGGGCAAACTTTGCAATTGGGTAAAAACAACTTCGAGAAAGAGGCCAATAGAAGAATACAGCTGGGTTGGGCAGCATATGGGAAACTTCGTCGAGTCTTTACATCGCCAATTCCACAGAACTTCAAGACGAAGTCTTCAATCAGTGCGTCCTACCTGTCATGACATATGGTGCCGAGACGTGGACACTCACAGTTGGGCTGGTCCACAAATTTAAAGTCGCTCAGCGAGCTATGGAAAGGGCTATGCTCGGAGTTTCTCTGAAGGATCGAATTCGAAACGAGAGATCCGACACAGAACTAAAGTCATCGTCATAGCTCACCGGATAAGCAAACTGAAGTGGCAGTGGGCCGGCCATATCAGTCGAAGAACTGATAACCGCTGGGGCAAACGAGTTCTGAGTGGAGACCGCGAATCGGCAAGCGTGGCGTAGGACGCCCTCAGACTAGGTGGAGCGATGATCTTCGCAGGTTAGCTGGCAAAAACTGGATGAGACTGGCCGAGGATCGTGCTCAGTGGCGTGCAACTGGAGAGGCCTATGTCCAGCAGTGGACTAAGATAGGCCGATGATGATGATGATGATTCAAAATTATACTTAACCGAAGATATGTCGGTTGGTTGTGATTGGTTGATCCATAGAAAATCTTAATACATGTAACCTATCATTTTCGCCTGAAACTTTACATCAAGCAGAACCTGAAAGCAACTTCGAATTTTCAGCTTTATTTTGTTTCACAGAAACTATTCCACCAAAAATTTCTGTTATGTTCAAAGTGTGCGAGTGAAATATTTGTTTGAGGCCGTTGGCGAGGTAAATTATAGTCCCTCCATGCTCGAATATAATAGTACATTGTGTCTTAAGGGCGGTAAATAAGGAATTACGAACGAGAGTCTATTAGAAGCCCGAAGTCGAAGACTGAGGGCTTTAATGAGTCGATGTTCGTAATTCTAGTAACGCCCGTGCGACATACAATGTTTTTTATCAAATTTGCGAGTAATTTTTTTATTTCTAAAAGAAAAAATATAATTGTTTCAAATATTGGCGATACCTTAGGCTGCGCTCTTGGCAGCGTCGCCCTCCCCCTCCCGCAGCATGTGCCTGAGCCGCGTGTGCATGTGGTCCTGCTGCTACACCATGCGCTACAGCGCGCGCAGCACCATCAGTACGGGCACTGACTCATTTACCGACCTTGGGCTTCATGACAAGAAAATTTGTACGAGCAATGATTCATTTACCGACCACGGCTTTCATGACAAGCACATTAAGGTCGAGGGTTTTATTTGGGGAGTTGCAACCAAGGTAGCCTGCATGTTATGACACTGTTTACGAGCAAGTGTGATGAAAAATTATTTAAATTTGTAACCACTGGGTGAATAACCTGAAAGAAAAAAACGGCCAAGTGCGAGTCGGGCTCACGCACTGAAAGTTACGCACAAATTTGTAGGTACATATGAATATGGAGTGTATGACAGAGCTACTCTCCTACCAATGTACGTAGTGTGTGGTTATTTTAGAGAAATAAAAAAATAAAAAATATAAAAGACTAAGTAGCTGTGGCCCGCGACTCCGCCCGCGTAGAATTCGTTTGTCGCTATCCACGGGAACTGTGCTATTTCCGGGATAAAAGCTATGCTATGTCCTTTCCAGGGATTAAAACTGTATACCGAATTTCATCTAAATCGGTTCAGTAGATCCAGTGATTTCCCCCTACAACCTCACAAACTTACAATCTTTACCTCAATAGTAGTACAGAAGTACAGATAAGTTCGCATTTGTACGTCTTATTATTTTGTTATTTGAATGAATGAATAAAATTTATTTCGAAACAACAACAACAACAACAAAAAACAAATTACAAATTTCTTAAATCTAAAAGCGTACTGTGGCAGTTGTCTCAAAAAAGGAGACCACTCAGCATGAGTCGAGGCAGGGGGCCACGACGCTGATTTTCAGTGGGTCCTATTTGTTAATGTCATGTGTTTTTTTTATGTACAATAAAGAGTTTACAATACAATAGAATATAATTGCGGACTCTTCTTAGTAGTAGTTCTATGAGAGCTACAACTTCATGCCAAATTTCAAGTTTCTAGGACAACCGGAAGTACGTTACAACTTGTATGAAAACACCTTCGTTTAATTGCGTTGATTTATATTAGAAGTTTGTCCAAGTACCTATTTATTTATAGAGTATATTTTAATCAAGTATAAATGAAACCTTTTCGCTGTAAATGTCATGTTGACGATGCATATTCATTTATTTAACAGCATTCATACAGCTAATATTCCAGTATTAAGATCTGTTATCGATTCAGATGCTTTTAGAGACTAATAGCACCTAATAGCGTGGAGTAAGCCCAAAAGGACCGAGGCCTATGTAAGGGCTACTTACACTTAGTGTCATGATTCTGGAAGAGTAATCAATTGACTATTGACTTATACAAGGTGTTAATTAAATACCCAACTGAAAACCTCAAACACCCCAAAAATTTTTTTTCGTCTTATGTTACTTATTACACTAATATTCTTGTCAAAAAATATTCTTGTGTTTTTCTAAGTCAGTAATTCTAACTTTATTTCTAACTCTACACTCATAATTTGTATTTGCGATGTATTTGCGCATCGCCGTTCTTAGAAGAAAACCAAAACTGACAGTAAACGGCCAGTATTAAGTTATCTAAATGGTAAGCAAACCTTACTAAAACATTTAATTGGCCCATGTTGCATTCCTATCTTTTAGGGGCTGTTTCACCATCCATTGATTAGTGTTAACTGGCGGTTAGGTGTGATGCCGTCTCTATTTGTCTTGTTCGAATAGACGGAGACGGCATCACACCGCTGGTTAACGCTAATCAATAGATGGTGAAACAGCCCCCTTAGACTAGACACAATAAAAAAGGAATTTCAAAACACATTCTACTATCGATTCTGAGTGAACTACATTCTGGTTTTCAGTTAATCTGCAAAACAAATATGAAAATTGTGAAAAAATTTTACTCGGTACATGATTCAGTTTCCTTGATTGTACAGCCAGTAAAAAAGAAGAAAACTTCATTACAAATTGAAAATAACAATGCCAATAAATTGTATAGAGCGACGTCAGGTGCGTTGGCGTTACAAAACCCCTAAATGGCGAGGTCTGACACTTGATCTCGGCGTGGGCAGCTAACTAACACCCAACACTGTTGTATACGAAGCGAGGGCTTTATATTGGGCATATTTTATTCCTGGCAGTGCACGTTGTCTTTAACGGAGAATAGGAATCATCATCATAGCCGTAGGACGTTCACCGTAGGACATAAGCCTTCCCATGGACGTCCAGTTGCTCCGGTTGGAAGCGGCCTGTATCCACCGTGAACCCACAGCTTTATCCAGTGGGGTGGAGCGTCTATGTATGGAGAAAAAAAGAGTTGTTTAATCATAAACTTGCATATTATTTTGGACTAGTTTCTTACATAAATAATTTTATATTATTTTTTTGACATATGTTTTAGCCCTCTACCTTACCTCAAAGATTTTGATTATTTTATGAAAACTTCGTAATTTCACATAAGAATAATTATGTACTTCTTATGCTGAAAAGTGACGGGACATCAGTTTCAATCAAAAATTGTATTAATACATACAATTTGTGTTACAAGTCACATAAACATACTTAAATGAAAAATTGGTCTATTTCTACGTCTATTTAATTTATAATTTTGGTACATTTAGTGCGTTACAAAGGCGTTTTACTTAAACAAAGGTTTATTTTGAATAAGATGACAACATTATTTAAGATAAAAACACAATATTTTACGGAATTTAACATAACAGTTTTTTTTTCAATCTTTAAATGACAGTAAAGGGCTCAAAGTAGGTTCGCTCCACCCTATTATCCAGGTCATCCGCCCATTTCTTTGGTGGACGTCCAACGCTGCGCTTACCGATCCGCGGTCTCCATTCGACAAGTTTTCGGCCCAACGGCCATCTGTTCTCCGTACTATATGAATATGTTTGTTTGTTTTCATCACTTAAGCTCTGAAAGTAGGTTGCATTTAACTTGAAATCCGTGTTGTAAATTCGATTTACATCTTTAGGGATGTAAGTAAATTTAAAAATCGAATGGTGCTCCTTTGTATTCACGAACTGGTAAATAAGGAGATTGTAATGCGTCCAAACCTCCATGCTGGCATAATGCTGCTGGCCAGAGCTGGCTGAATGTGCCAAAAAGGTGCCAAAGCCAAAGAGCGCGAGGCCATTAAAAAAAAAACAAAAGACGGTTTGGAGCGAAAAAAAATTCGCGTATACATTTATAACGGTTTTCTTTATTTCTCGCATTTGTGATGAAAAGTAGTGTTCAACTTGAGTGTAAATGATCAATTACACCCGCGAACTATAAGCACCCTCGCTCGCTTTGCTCGCTCGTGCGCCTAAATATCTTTTGTGTAATTGATCACTTACAATCCTTGTTTATCAATGTACTATTGTTTGTTTGTTTATACTTACTCTTTATTGTACAAAAAGGAAATAAAAAAATGTTACTTACACAAAAAAGAAAGTGCTAAGTAAACTAAGTACACGAAGGCGGACTTATCCCTGAGGGGATCTCTGCCAGTCAACCTAAATGCCTAGGGAATTGGAACAATTTCGCAATTAATAAGATAATCAGTACAAGTATAAATATTACTACAACTCGCCCTGTTACACGCCCTGTGGCATCACTACCTACAGGTTAGTAAAAGACCGCCAAGAGCGTGTTGGACACGCCCAAGATATGGTTCCGTAGCCATTGCGAAAAAATCAAGTAATATTTTTCTAAGGATTTCGTATTGTTTACGGAATCTTTCAAGTTCAGGTAAAGGAGAGAAGGAAAGAAATTAACCCGTTTTTAGCCTTTTAGTACCCATCTAACTAAAAATGTCGTATTTTAAATCCGCCTATTTGTGACGGTCAGGAACTACGGAACCCTACACTGAGCATGGCCCGACAAGCTCTTGACCGCTTTTATTATGAAAACTGTGATAATTTTGTTTTTCATCCATTCGACTGTAGTAAAACAACAACCAAATTGTATCGAGTCATTCTAAACTATTTACTTATCATCGAACCGACAGTTCAGTAAATAGCGCCTATAAACCCTAAATATATCCCAAACGCTATTTTAATGTGCCGAATACCCACAACCCAACGGCCTGTTGTAGGTATACACGTAGAATTAAATGAAACTTTAACGTCACAGTAATAAGAACGTTGGTAGTTGCACTTGTACTGTTTATGTTGTACACGGTAAGCGTTGAACTGCTCTTTTGAGACGTAAAAAGGCGTATGTGGTGTTTTGTCGCAGATTACATAACACGGAATGTTTTTAGGGTTCTGTATCGGAAGGTTGACAAACGGAACTCTGTTAATGTCGCTACACTGTACGTCGCAGAGCTATGTCTCAAAAACGGAATAGACTGCTTAAATTTGTACATAAAGTGTCTATTTATTTCCGTTATAACTTAAAAACAAATGAAAACTGTATAATATTTTTTTTAAAAGCAGGGCTCGTGGGTGTGTATTGATATGGTCGTTTATAGCGCATTTTGACGGGTGCTCTTTGCGAAAGGTCTAAAAAATTTTGGTCGAAATTGTGTGGTATAATATTGTATGAAGGTACCTACCTACTTCTTTTTTTTGCATACATATTTTTTTCCTAAAGCACTTGGTCTAAAATTGTTTAGACTAAATTTTTTATTACAAAAATGCTAAATCCATGATATTGTTGGATCTAATTATTATTTAGTCTAATATTAAATGTCCTAAAATTATAATACCGACAGTATTTTTATTCCAATTAGACGAATTAGCTTTGATTCGCTGTTCTTATGTATAAAGGAAAAAACAACAATGTGCCATTTTTAGGGTTCCGTAGCGAAAATGGCAAAAACGGAACCCTTATAGTTTCGCCATGTCTATCTGTCTGTCCGTCTGCGGCTTTTCTCAGGAACTATCAATGCTAGAAAGCTGTAATTTTGCACGAATATATATGTAAAGTATGCCGACAAAATGGTACAATTTTCTTTTTTATAGTACCTCCCATGGACGTAAAGTGGGGGTGATTTTTTTTTCTCATCCAGTCTTGTAGTGTGGGATATCGTAGGATATCTTTCAAAACCATTAGGGGGTTGCTAAAACGATTTTTAGATTCAGTGATTTGTTTGCAAAATATTCAACTTTAGTGCAAAGTATTTTTCTTTAATTAGTTTTTAAGTTAATTTGGGTATCCTTTTGAGTTTGTGATACAACTTCAAGAAAGTATGAACATCCTGAATTTAATCTCACGAGTAATAATTTCTAAAGCTTAAAATTCCCATACGTTCTTTTGCTTCCAACAGTCACTACTGGATAGTTTGCATGTTTGTTTGGCAAACCTAATTGAAAGCTGTTTGGAATGTGAGCGCTTGTAGTTCCAAAAGGACTGATGTTCAACGCTGTAGTTGGCATATTCTACGTTATGCTATTGGGACTAAAGTCTATTAATTTTAAATACAGAATTTAGTCTATCTCATTCATTGTTTAAATGTTTAATCAATAAGAGACAGTACGGAAACATATTTTTGAAGCCCGTGACAGATGACCGATATTTTATAATAATGACTCGTTGCGATAAAAATGTAAGTGGTAACACTAAAATAAAGCCTATATTACTTAGGTACTTATTAGGTTATCCTGTGAAACTGTAAATATTTAGGTAATAGTCACTGTTTAGGAAATAAATTAATACACTGCTACTACAAACAGGGATCGTAAAATGTGAGCAAAATTGTTTGAAATGACTTATGAGAATTATGACAACTAGCACTTCAATGAATTTTTCATCTCTCCTATTCGGAAAGTTTAATTTTCATGAAGTAGATAAGCCGGTGGTAAATTGCGTTTTCACTCTTGCGGTGGAAAGTAATTTTAAAAAAATTCGATTAGCC